>NC_143209.1:4419458-4570958 GCF_030267445.1 Bombyx mandarina | reverse complement strand
TAATAAAAAGTTTTAATAGCCTTAATGTAAAAAATACAGCTGACTTGTGGGGAATATCAGTAAAGGTTTTGAAGTCTGTAATAGACATTATTGCTTCTCATCTTGTTAGTATTTTTAATGATTGTATTAAGTGTGGTGTATTTCCTGACTTAATGAAACATAGTAAAGTGATTCCTCTTTTTAAATCTGGTAGTACTGATGACCCCTCTAACTATAGACCTATTTCAGTACTCCCTTCGTTGAGTAAAATCTTTGAAAAAATTATTTTGACACAACTTTTAGAACATTTTAATTCAAATAACCTGCTTCATAATAAACAATTCGGGTTTACAAGGGGTCGCTCTACAACTGATGCAGGTGCTTATCTAATCAAAAATATATTTCAATCTTGGGAGGAATCGCATGATTGTCTTGGAATTTTCTGTGACTTATCCAAAGCATTTGACTGTGTTGAACATGAAACATTGGTGAGGAAACTACATCACTATGGTATTAGGGATGGTGCATTGGAACTTATTACTTCCTATTTATCAGGAAGGATACAAACAGTAGATGTGAAAGGAAATAGATCTTCAGGCACCACGTTGAAAATGGGTGTACCTCAGGGTTCCATTTTGGGTCCTTTTTTATTTCTAATATATATAAACGATTTGCCTAGTTTTATTGAGTCCCGACACGAGGTCGTATTATTCGCAGATGATACATCTTTATTATTTAAAATTAAACGACAATTACAAGTCTATGACGAAGTGAATGATGCGATTTCGTGTGTGGTTCATTGGTTCCGTATCAATAACCTATTATTGAATAGTAAGAAAACGAAATGTATTAAATTTACTTTAAAATGTATTAAATCATCTTTAAATGTGAGACAAGTAGATAGTAATGTAATTGTTTCTGAGGAATCATTGGAGCTTGTTGAGTCAACCGTATTTCTTGGTATAACAGTGGACTCCAAACTGCAGTGGGTACCTCATATTCATAAATTGGCGAGTAAGCTTAGCTCTGCAGCATACGCAGTAAAAAAAATTAGAATGTTAACAAATGCGGACACGGCTCGTTTAGTTTACTTTAGTTACTTCCACAGTGTCATGTCCTATGGCATTTTGCTATGGGGCAATGCGGCCGATGTAGAAATGATATTTATTCTGCAGAAAAGAGCTATACGTGCTATTTATAACATGCACTCAAGGGAATCCCTGAGGGAAAAATTTAAAGAAATTAAAGTTCTCACTATGCCATCCCAGTACATCTTTGAAAATTTGATGTATGTTCGTAAACATATTGAGGAGTTTCCTAAGATGGCGGACATACATAATAGAAATACTAGGAACAAACACAAGCTTGTTGTGCCGATGAGTAGGTTACATAAGATACGAAATTCATTCGGGTGTTTGTCTGTGCGCCTGTACAACAAAATCCCACAAGATGTTCAGAACCTACATATACATAGGTTTAAGAAAACTATTAAAGAACATCTGTGCAATAAAGCTTACTATAAAGTCAATGATTATCTAGAAGATTGCACAAAGTGGGAATGAGTTGCTCGCTCCGGGAATTTCAATATTGTAAAATTGTTATGTTATAATTACTTATTGTAATATGAATATTAAAAAAAAAAAAAATTTAAAATAAAAATAAAAATCTAATATTAAAAAAAAAAAAAAAAAACATGTCCGCTGAGTTTCTTGCCAATTCTTCTCAGGACGGAGGCTAATTCTTGTGAATTGGCGGTAATTCTTTTGACGTTCAACAAGTACCATGACATGGGGTAAATTGGGATCCTGGGGTAAATTGGGACAAACCTGCGGAAGATTCTCAAAGTACCTGTAGCACGGAATCTACCTAATTTTGTTTATGTTATTATTTATCAATGTATAGAAGAAAAACCAAGTTAACTATGGAAGTACTAAATATGAGTTAAGTTGGTCCCAAAAATTCGTCAAATTAAATTGAAAATAGTGGTTGAAAAGTGCGTTTTAAAACAGCTTACAGAACTTTTAAAAAAAGTAATATTATCGTTGTTTTTTCAATAAGATCACAGTTTATATAAGTTTTTAATACACCTGGAAATACCACAACAAACGGTAAGTTGCAATATTCTTATTTTAAATACAATATTTCGACAAAATAAAAAATGTATAATTTTTCCTTTCTTTTTGGGGAAAATTGGGACGTATGTGGGGTAATTTGGAACGAGACTGGAAAAATTAGGGACGAGAAAACACAAAATTGGAACGCCAAAAGACAAAATAGGGATGGATTGTTAGGGTTGTCACTGATATCTTATAATAGATTTTTTAGCCTATACTATCACTCAATTGCGTGATGTAAAGAAGGTTAATATGTTTATCAGTTAGTTTATGTAAGTACTATAGGTAAAAGAAAAGTATATATATATAATTACATTTTTTCGCGACATTTACTTTGTAATATCTGCCCGGTCGTATGTCCTTTATAGCAATAAAATAAAATTAAAAATTAAAAAGAACTCAAACGAATCAAAACCTTTGTTATTTCAGAATCTATTCACGCGTCGAATCATGATTTTTTTAACATTCACAACGCACATACAAATAAAAACAGGCCTCAGATTTTAAATGTAACATTAATTAAAAATCCGAGATATCTAGGTTCCAATTATGAGTGAGTGAATTAATTGAGTTTAGCTATTTAGCTTAGAAAGAATTTCTTTTATTTTTGTTATTATAGGCAGTAATCAGATAAATCTGCTTTTTTATCTTATTCACCTGATATCTTACTCTTGCTCAAAGATTATTTTGAAAATGTTGATTAAATAAAATTGTATTATTGCATTTCCAGTCCTTTTGTTTTCTATTTTTTATTCTATTTTATGATTTTGTTTCAGTGTTGTGATTTTTAAGGAAATTAAATAATAATTTTCTAAAATATAACATGCACATACTTTTTTTGATCATTGTATTGTTGATTATCATTCACGTCACATTGCTTCGGAATAGAAACCAGCTTAATTTACACTATGTTGTGTATTGTGCTTAAATTATGGATTGTATTCATCATTTCGGTCCATATAAATAATTGTATGGCACCTACCTACCTACCTATATATCGCAGTACCGCGAACTGACAACCCTTACAAATATCCCAATTTAACCCTTACCCGTGTCAATTTACCCCGAATGCTGGGTAAATTGGGATGGCCATTATTTTTCCGATTATTTCTTTAAATTGAATAATTAAAATAATGTAACGGTTTTTATCACCTAGGTACGTTCAAGACTCAACTTATTTCTTTGGTTGAGCAGTGACTATTTAATTGGAACTATGTTAAAATTCAATCTGAAGTTCGATTTTGTCCCTATTTACCCCATTTTACGGTATGTACTTTCATTTATGTTGAATAAAACTTTTTTGATTTGATTTGATTTGATTTGATTTATTGAAAGACAACATTAGTCTATCTCGGGCTGGGGCACATACATTCCAATAGGAACAAGTCAATTCTGTATTCATTCTGCTTTTCTCGTACTTTATTTTGAATTAAGACTTACAGCCAGAAGAGGCTTTAATTAACCATTACTTAATGGTAGTTTTCCAATTACAGAGCATAATGCGACTCAGTAACGCACAATGCCGAATTATGCTGAAGCTTAGTTGAGCATTATGCCGCATAATGCTCAACTAAGCTTCAGCATTAACCATTACTTAATGGTAGTTTTCCAATTACAGAGCATAATGCGACTCAGTAACGCACAATGCCGAATTATGCTGAAGCTTAGTTGAGCATTATGCCGCATAATGCGCTCTTGTGCTGTAATTGGAAAACGGCCACAGTCGATAAAAATTTAGGCTGTACGATGGAATATCTTCGGTTTTCCTTTCCTGTTGGAAAAATGGGTACTGTCAAGTCAATTATTGTCAAAGTTGTCAATCTTGGATGCAAAGTAAAACAGAGTAAAATACTTACAGCAAACTCTTTGATGTAAATTGTTAGTACGAATTATATTGTTGTTAATATTCTTAATGTAAATTTTCTACTGATAAAATGGTAGAACCAGAAAAACCATTTGCTTGTACGATGCCAGACTGCGGCATGACCTTTACTAATGAGGATCATCTGCAATTACATACTAAAAAACACGATATGATGTTACAATTAGGTTTGGAGCAAAAAGCAGCTTTTGTTGGTAAGTTTTTAATTTGTATTTTGATATATTTCCATGGGACTTTGATAGTCGTAGACAAAATCAAAAACTACCGTTGAAATTTATGAAGACCGCATCAATACCTATACTTAAATACCAATCAATTTAGGTATAACAGAAGTTAAAAAAAATTGGTAAAAAATGTATTAAAACTATTTCTTAACTTTATCTTTTTCATCTCTGAAATCTGCACTTTTACTCAGAGCTGCTAAACTTTTAGAAGTCTATGTCTGTTTGTACATTAATCAGATAATTTAAATGATGTATTGATATTTTATTTATTTATTCCGTAGATGGGTCAACCAGCCATTAAGTAGGCATTGTTGATTTCCACACTATCAGATGAGCCATAAGTTCGTATGCCTACAAGGACAATAAAAAAAAGCCCTAATTTTCATATGACTAATATAACTGTAAATGTAAAAATAAGCTAAATTTCACCTTTAAATACTTTAACTATGCAGTAATAATAAACTCACCAATTTAAATATTATGGAAATAGGATTACATTATTTTTATTGAAACTAATTAAAAGCTTTGTTAACTATATTGTTTAATACTTCCAGCTGATCAAACCCCAACTCCTACAAGATTTATCAGAAATTGTGAAGAAGTAGGCCTCTTTCAAGATTTACAAAATGACAACCCATTTGATGAAGGCTTCAAAAGAGCCATGGAAACTAAGTAAGTGAAGCAGTATTGTTCAGATCAGCTATCTCATTTTATGTTAGTGAATACATATAATATGTTCAAAAAGTTAATTTTAATAAAAATTATGAATTGCAAAAAAATATCAAAGGAATTGAGGTCTAGGATGACCATTATTACTATTGAGACTTCAGTCTCATATTTGAACACATTCACTTGCTATTGTTCTTCCTTTTTTGTCAGTTACTACTTACTATTATTGTGGGTGCTATTTTTATTTATTCATTTTGATGTCAGACACAGCACACTAGTTTATATCTTTATGTTTACAGACAACACATCTTATCTCTCGAGAGTATCGCAACAATATCGAACACAGATGATCTACATACACCACAGATGGTGTTCCCACTGGAACACACTGATTCGACATTGTTCAGTACCACAAATAACCAGAGAAATATCACTATTAGCAGGTAGAAAAAATGCATTTACTTTTTTTCAAGATAATCAATTGTAGGACTTTGGTTGGTTTTGCTGTCTTGTTTATTGTGCCATCCAAAAGCTATAAAGTGTTTTTAATGCAATTGAAATTTTGAATTCATATATGTAAGCTCTGTTAATAACAAATTACCAAACCAAATTAACATAATAATATATTGCATGATTACCAATTGTTGATAAATGTAAACTAATACTAAATCATAAAAATTCATGATTTATGAAATGAGGTGATATTAAATAGTAAACATAAATCATTATCATTTGCAGATCATCAAGTGACGAATCTGGAGCTATCAAAGAATTTGAAACAACTACAATATCTAAATTAACAAATGAAGTAACAACAATAAGTCGTATAGTAGAGAAACACGATGATAACCGAGTAGATGATTCCAAACTCAAAGACGAGGTCATCAAGGACTCAATTTCATACTCAAATAATATAATTAAAATACACAGTGAAATCCGAAGAGATGATATGAACAAAAATCCGATACAAACATTTGAAGATACCACAAAGAACAATAAAATAAGTGATGTGCCGCCTATAATGAGTCAAACCTCAATCGATTACGTTGTTGAAACATTAACGAATGACTTATGCAATGACACAGCCAACAAACATGATGAAAGTGATAATATAGAAGTATTAATAAGATTGCCAAACGGTAGACAAGTGAGGATGAAGTCAGTGGAGGATGAACCAAAAGTAAACGCTAAAGAAAAACTCAAAAGAGTTTTGTCGGAGAAGTCTAAAACTAAAAGTCCCACTATCTCGAATTTAGTACCAATAAGTGGTGGAACACTAATTCCAGTCACGATAGTAGCAGCTCAACCACAAAAGATACCCATACCACCATTTAGAGTTGCTAGGAATTACGATAAGAAAGCAGTGAAGCGAAAAAATTTAGACACCGGGAATCAGTGTCACAGTGCTTCGAGTGAGAAGCAGAGTGATTTGGACAGTCGCAGTGCAGCATCGAGGAGATATAGGTGAGAAATTATTAACTCTCCATACCCAATCCAGACAACCAAACGAAAAACTGTCGCCGTCGCACTAAACCTTTACTGATGGTAGGACCTCTTGTGAGTCGTACGCGCGGGTAGGTACCACCACCCTGCCTATTTCTGCCCTGAAGGAGTAATGCGTTTTGGTTTAAAGGGCGGGGCAGCCGTTGTAACTATACTGAGATCTTAGAACTTATATCTCAAGGTGGGTGGCGCACTTACGTTGTAGATGTCTATGGGATTCAGTAACCACTTAACACCAGGTGAGCTGTGAGCTCGTCTACCCATCTAAGCATTAAAAAAAAACAAAAAACCATCCCTCGTAGCTAACAATTAAAATTGTTCTTTCAGAGCAAGATTAAAAGAGTCCTGGATAAAACAGTGCGAAGAAAATAAACAGCTGAGAGCATCAAATGACAGACTATTGTCGGAATTGACAAAATTAAAATTATTGCTAACGGAACACCTGAAGAGATGCCCTAATGCTGATGACATAAGTATGTCCTGTCTAAAGTTTCTTTGTAAAAATGAGACACCATTTACCTACCAGAATCTAAAAACCCTGTAACAAATTCTATTGGGGATTTTGCTGAATGTGATCATAGCTGAACTGATGTTAAGTGTGTTACTGAAGCTACCGTACTCTGGCACATAGTGAAAATCGCCACACCCGCCTTGAAACAAAATTATAATGCACAAGTGTTGTTACACTTTTAAACGGGACGCTAAACCGTGACGCCTGGCAGGCTCTGTGGTAGAAACAGGCAGGATGGCGGTACCTACCCACCCACTACCAGTAACTGTTGGTTGGCGATTTTTTAAGTATCTGAGTATTTTACTGTTGGTAGGACCTCGTGTGAGTCCGCACGGGTAGGTACCACCACCCCGCCTATTTCTGCCGTGAAGCAGTAATGCGTTTCGGTTTGAAGGGTGGCGCAGCCGATGTAACTATACTGAGACCATAGAACTTATATATCAAGGTGGGTGGCGCATTTACGTTTGCAGATGTCTATGGGCTACAGTAACCACTTAATACCAGGTGGACTGTGAGCTCGTCCACCCCAATAAATGATAGAAACAGGCAGGACGGCGGTACCTACCTACCTGCCACCATTAACTGCTGGTTGGCGATTTTACAGGAAACGCTGGGGCGCTGTGCTGAGCCGACACTAAACAGCCTCTATGACCAGTTGGTACGTTGCTGACTACCCAGCATTTTGAATTACACGTGGGATTTAAGTTCTATGTTAGCCACTGTACCTGCGAACTAAAGTAAAGCTTTTTTTTTTATTGCTTAGATTGGTGGACGAGCTCACAGCCCACCTGATGTTCAGTGGTTACTGGAGCCCATAGACATTTACAACGTAAACGCGCCACCCACCTTGAGATATAAGTTCTAAGGTCTCAAGTATAGTTATGGAACTACTCATAAAATTACCAGAGGGATGAACAGGATGTTTATAGACATACTTTTTTTAATTACAGGTACAATACAAGAAAAATTATAATTATAAATATGAATGAAACGAGACTGAGACAATTTAGTTTTTAATGCAATACCATAGTTTAGCTTAATGTAAGTTCGTTAGCTTTTGGTTAACGGCGAACAGGGATGGTGAGGTTGTTTTAACATGGTCATAATTTATTGGCATCGGCGGCAGCGGAGGCGGGTCGCGGGTCTGATCCTGGCGTATCGTTTTCATCTAATGAAAGGGATTTGCTTAATTTGACGAGTTGGAATCGTGGATAAGAGTTTAACGCATGTAATGACGTGATTTGTGTATCTGCAATTAGAACTAGTTTTATTTTCCTACCTAAGCTGAGAGTCTTTGAGAGGCTATATCAGCGTAACCTTAACTAGTAGGTGAGCTCGCGGGGCTCAAACCGGAAGTGTTGCTAACACGAACCCTAGCAAGAGCCGTGCTTCGCAGAATCTACCACCGGATCGGAAACGCGACCCACTGAGAAGATCCGGCGAGAAACTCAGTGGGCTATGTCTGAGAGTTAGTTTACTCGTCGAGCCCTTCGTCGCAAGCGACGGGTTCGACGAGAACGATGCCCGGTAGAACTAATTGAATTGTTCTGACAGATATAAGTTTATTGGATTAAAAGTGCAATGGAGCGGAATGCAGTGATTTTTTTTTAAATGTTTGTACCGTATTTACCGTGAAGCAATGATACGTCCTGCTGAACTCGTCGTGGCCTGCGGGATAAGACGTCCGGTGCATTCGTATGTAGCTATGCACCGGTGTTCGAATCCCAGGCCCGGGTACCAATTTTTCTAATGAATTACGTACTCAACAAATATTCGCGATTGACTTCCATGGTGAAGGAATAACATCGTGTAATAAAAATCAAACCCGCAAAATTATAATTTGCGTAATTACTGGTGGTAGGACCTCTTGTAAGACCACGCTCCCTTGGCACCACCACCCTGCCTATTTCTGCCGTGAAGCAGCAATGCTTTTCGGTTTGAAAAACCTGTTGAACTGTATAAACTGAGAAACCTTGGAACTCATGTCTCAAGGTATGTGACGGCATGTACGTTGTAGATGTCTATGGGCTCCGGTTACCATTTAAAACCAGGTGGGCCGTGAGCTGGTCAACCTACATAAAATAATAAAAAGATACTGTAAGCTCATTCATCCACATGTCAGTCAAAAACCCTTAAAGCATCCCAGGATGCAAATTATTTCCCTGAATAGGATTTTGGTGGGAGTCGCGGGTGTTATCATAAATAAGCCGCGCCAATAAAGACACAAATCCAAAATGGCGACGGCCATCATGCGCTCTCAGTCTAAACTATTGCTGTCTTTAGTCGCACACGGCGCGTACTGCATGCAAAAAACAATATCAGTTCTGACTTTGTTGTCGAGTTCGAGTTTTTTCACTTTCGAGTTGTGCGACTTAGATGACTGACAGCAAAAGTGTCTATGCAATTTGCATCCCAGATGAGACACCTCCCCCTCTGCCAGGGCATAAAGTAAAGTACATTCTCAATTGATTTTTTTTTATTTTTTTACATTAAACTACTTTTTCTTTCTATCTTTCTTTTTATTTGTTGACCCTACAAGTGTCAGTGCAGGTACATAGACGCCATTTTTGATTCGTTTCTTTATTGGCGCGGTTTATACCATAGATATGGTTTATACCATAGATTTAATATATTTGGTTTATACCAAGTGGCCGTATCATAACTGCCGCGCCGGCTGATGTTGCGACTCATCACATGTGTAATTTAGATGTAATCATTCCGTTATTTAAGAATGTTATGAATTTTTTATGAAAAAAATTTAATAATAAATGTTATTGAAATGAGAAATTTTATCTGGTTGTTTTATTTTAACCGTATGCTTAGCGTATAGTATTAACGCGACAAAAGAAGCTGATAATTTCATTATTAACATGGAGACCTGTAAAACCTATTAGTTCAGTGGAAATTCAAACTAAAAAAAACAATTCAACCAAAATCACTGAAACCAAGACATTTCTGATATTATATATCCTCTATCTACCCGACTTTAAAAGTTAAAGAAGGTTTGCAATTCAGTTGCGTTTCTATCTTTGTGATCTCAACTTCGTCATTAATAAACCGCTTAAGAAAAATATTTGAAAGTGTACTGTCAAGCCGATCCGATAGAAATTTAAACAGAGTGATTGTTGTTTTCAATCAAAATAATTAAAAATATATTATCTAAGTAAATGATATTGCGTATTTGTATTTTTACAGAGTTTGTTGAATCCGTACTTACTATTGGAGTTTTTATTTTTAGTTTTTCAAGCAATGTTTTGTTAATAACATTTTTATCTTGGAACACTAAACTCATTTAATGATTGTTTTTTAATTGATAACAAAAACGGCAAAGGCGGTACTTAACTGTTTAGTTTTTGTCTATATAAATCTACTGTGTACATAGAGACAGTATATCGTCAAATTGAGGAACACAAAATTGAACTTCAATAATGGATGGCATTGCACGTGATGCAATTAAAGACTAGCAAATGCATGGAATTCGTGGTTCCCAGGGGTTGGGGTTGGGTGGCAGGGAGATTCGCCTCTTGCTGCTTTATTCATAACGGGTTTTTTGATAGGACATTTAGACCGGTCCATTTCAGTAAATGGAGTGAATGCTGTTCAGCCGTTGACCTTTCCAGCTTCACCAGAACTGAAAGGCGCGTACAGACTATGCCAAGACCATTGGGGTTTTATAACAGGTTTAGTTAACGGCGGCTAAGAGACTGGGGCGATTTTGGCAGAAACTAACGTTTTTTTTTATAGCTTGGTTGGTTGGACGAGCTCACAGCCCACCTGGTGGTTATTGGAGCCCATAGACATCTACAACGTAAATGCGCCACTCACCTTGAGATAAGTTCTAAGGTCTCAGTATAGTTACAACGGCTGTCCCACCCTTCAAACCGAAACGCATCACTGCTTCACGGCAGAAATAGGCAGGGTGGCGGTACCTACCCGCGCGGACTCTCAAGAGATCCTACCACCAGTAAAACGTTCCAATGACGGCTTAATGACTGATGGGTTCGCGATCTAGATCGTCGTCAAGTTATCACGTACTACGGTCAAACGAGGTTTTTTCTACAGAAGCAACGTTCTTAAGTTTGAAGTAAGTGTATACGGATCCGCGACCTAAGTCACCCATAAGTCATTTTGGGGCGAATGCAAGTTTTGTTATGTTGCATTATCGCGAAGGGAGTCAAATTTCAACGACCTTCTTCAGCCTTCTTCAAACGAGGCTTGTGGAGAGTATTAAGCGGTAGGCAGCGGCTTGGTTCTGCCCCTGGCATTGCTGAAGTCCATGGGCAACGGTAACCACTCACCATCAGGTGGGCCGTATGCTCGTCTGCCTACAAGGGCAATAAAAAAAAATATATATATATATATATATATATATTTCTATTCTAATTTATATTGTTTAATGACGTGTGGTCTCTTTTACACAAGAATAACGATGATCGCTTTTCGTATTTTACGAGAAGACGAACGGTGTTATAAATTCATTCTGGCCACTAATCAAAATACACCAATACAATTCAGTAAGTAATAAACAAATAGTTTTCTTCCAGAAATAAGTAATTCATTTACAAAGTTTTGTTTTTAAGCATTAGAAAGGAGAAAATAACCATTACTAATAGCAAACCGCAATATATACTGCTTTGCGGCAAAAACAGCAGAATCCAAATTAATTATGTAACTTTTACACACGAATGTTGGCTATCTGTAGAGTATTCCAAAGTGGAAACGCTCAGGGCCCTTGTTGAATACATAAAAGGAGCAGCTTATTTTAATCTCTTGTTAATTAAATTAAATACGTTATTACATAAACGCGTTACGCTTAATTTATCAATTGTCAATGCACATAATACTGCCGCATAGCGACATAGGCATAACCAATGCTGGGGTGACAGTGCTGTCAAGAATAAAACAAACCTTCACTTAGTAGGAATTTTACTTATTCTCCGTCTAAGATTTTGATAGTTTTTTACCGGTCTCATAGATATACAAACGCATAAACTCCTTTTATAAGACTTGGGGTTGGCTGTAGCTTAAAACCTTTTGTTGATCCAATTTTTCATGTTCAATGATCTGTCGTTTGTTCTAGTTGAAAGTATTCAGGGCGCATATTTGCAGACGCTCTTAACCATATGTTTATTTATAGTATGAATCGTTCATAAACGTATCTTAACTTAAGAATTATTCTTTGAATTGATAATTGAGGGCTATGATGGTCTTATCGCACACTTCACAGATCACAAACGAGTGGTACTTAGAAATTAATAATCCCTAACGTCTTCTCTAGGTTCTATATCTGTATTTAAAAATGCTCGTAATTGGCTTGGATATTTTTTTATAAAAATATTACAGAAATACAGCTTAAAAATTTAGACTGTGTTCTTAGTAACAAAAGTATCATTGATAAAAATATACAGTTACAGCATTATTTTGTCTTGCAAAAAAATATAAAAATTCTACCAATCCTTGATTCGGAGAATTGGTAGTGGCTATAAATGCGTCGCTGGTAACCCCATCAGTAATTTTTGAGCGCGCGTGATAGTGTATCACTTTGCAACCAAAAAATGTTCATTAAAATCCTCTGACGCTTGTAAAACGCCAGAAAATCGCAAATCATTTATTTATTAGTAAAATAATGATTAAAAAACGTTTATAACATATGTTGTGTACATAATATAATATAGTTTTAGTTTTTAAGGAAAATAAAATGAATTACTGCCGGTAAGCGAATAAAAATACATTCTATAGAATGAAAAGTTAAAAAAATTGGTTTCGCTAGCTCTCTCATTATTTTATGAGAGTGAAGTGTGTTAAAATATTTGAACACAGTTATTTATGTAATTTTTAATTATGAAGGACATAAATATAAATCTTAATTAATTCACAAACCGTTTAATTGAATTATATTTCATAGTGTTTTGACGGATTTTAATGGTTTGCGAGTGTTTTCGCTGGAAAATCAATAATGTCTGCGCATACTGCCGACTGCTGAGATCCCTAACGCAGTGTCCCTTGCCTCATACACGAAAAATAACATTTAGACATTTAACTAAATATTGTTACCACATAACAATATTACCTTAAAATTCATACAAGTATTCTTATGGATACCGTAATTTATATCATAACAAATCTTCGAAGTTGTAATTAAATTAAATAAATTAACGAAGATTATTATTTAAATTTTATTAAAATTGTGTGTATCCCATAGGAGCTTCATAGACATTTACTTCCAAAATTTGTTCTAAGACTTGATTTGGATAATTACTTAACAATAGTATTAAAATATAACTTATTTAAATCCACATTTTTTTGGATTCGAACACAGAAAGACACTTCAATCCAAACAATTTAAAAATCATAGACGTTATATGATAAAGTTTACAAATAAAATTTTCATGCGTCGATTTCCCGCCATTTCTCAGCATTTTGACACTGCAGGGATTGGCATTAGGCGCTTACGACTTAACGAAAACTCTCGAACAAATAATAGCCTAACTAAATAATTAAAGTAATTAAGAATAAAGAACTTTTGAATTTAAAAATTCACAAAAAAAATAAATATATATAAAAAAAAAAAAAAAATTATATATATTTTTTTAAATATTAAAATGTGATATTAAAAATTCTGTATTTTGAAGCGGCTATGGCTGAGCCATCGTTGTTCAGCTGAAATCGATGCGATCATTTCACTACAACAGAAGAAAAACGAAAAATGCGCTGGATATTTCCCGTTCCAGGTAAATACATCTCACATCATACTTTAAAAAATGTAAAAATTAATGAATTGAAGAAATACAGAATACAATAATTTACGAATTCCTCGGAAGAGGCGATTGAAGTGACTATTAATTTAATTTTACATATTTAAAAGAGAGTAAAATTGAATAAACACGAGAGAAAGTTTCAAAATAATTGTCCAAGGTCAAATTTCATGTCATTTCAAATAATAAGCTCGAACATAAGCGGCAGCTTTTTGCTCAAAAGTTACGAGTATTCTTATTACATCAACTCATGTCTTCAATTACTTTCGAAGGGGCTTTTACCATCCCCTACCTTTCTAATCTGTGTTCTTATAATATAGAATATATACTCCATACTTATATATACTATTTTTGTTTTATTGCTTTAGATGGGTGGACGAGCTCACAGCCCACCTGGTGTTAAGTGGTTACTGGAGCCCATGGACATCTACAACGTAAATGCGCCACCCACCTTGAGATATAAGTTCTAAAGTCTCAGTATAGTTACTGGTGGTAAGGACCTCTTGTGAGTCCGCGCGGGTAGGCCTATTTCTGCCGTGAAGCAGTAATGCGTTTCGGTTTGAAGAGTGGGGCAGCCGTTGTAACTATATACTAAATACTAAAGAAGGAGTTTTCTCATAATTACAGTTTGAAGATTGTTTTCAATATTTTTGAGTCTCAGCCTTATTTTTAATGATAAGGATACACCTTTGACACCGGACACAGTTGTAATTATTATTTTACAGATTATTTACGTAATTTTAAATGTGCTCCAATTGGTAGCTCTAGAATTAACACGTTGACTGCTATGTAGGTCACCGGTGACCTATGCGGCGCATCGAAGTAATTATGTCGATTTCAGTTACTAAGGATCTGGATTGCCTTACTTTGCCTTCTTTTGTTTTTTAATGTATGTTTTAGTCTATTAGGTCTCTTAGAAATACGCGCAGCGCCTCGCGCGTCTTTCTCAGGGCGTAGTCTCCCGGTAGGAATTGGAAGAAGAGGAAGTCTTTGGTCTTCCCTCTTCTTCTCTGGAGGCGCCGGAGTCCGACATAACCCGGTCTGCTAGAACCTCTAACGATCGGGTATCCGTATTCCCGAGCGTTAAAAAAAAAGGGTCTCTTAGAAATAAATTCATTCTCAGTATCTTCGGATTCGTCTTTCCCATAGTCTACTAGATATTCCCGCGCCTTAGTAAGAAGATAAAAAAAAAACGACATTACGTAATTGCGCCGTGTAGGTCACCGGTGACCTAAGCGGTAGTTAACGTGTTAAATGCATGTGAAGATTAGATTTCAGATAAAAGAGCTAACCTACGTCAATAATAAGTTCCACGTAAATAACTTGTTCAGTCAATATAAAATCTGTAGAAAAAGCTATGATGTAACTTAGTTTTGTTATAGCATGTATATTTGTGAATTGAATTAGTTGATTGCCTGTATGAATTTAACATACTTAATCTATTAACTTTTGTGTAAACAATTGTAGACATAAAATATACAGTATCTTTACGAGTGCTCATTTGAAACTTCTCAATATAGAAATATAATACAATACGTATTTTAATACACTTTTTTGTGGCAATCTATGAAAATTCTACTTTTTTTTTTATTGCCCTTGTAGGCATACATACAATCTGTTCCTATCTGCACTCAGCTGCAGATAGGAACAGATGGCGGTGCACTATAAAAAACAATCTGTTTCAAGGCCATGACCACGACCCTCAGTAATGAGGAAACCATCTGATGGTGAGTGGTTACCGTCGCCCATGGACTTTAGCAATGCTAGGGGCAGAGCCAAGCCGCTGACAAGCCTCGTTTGAAGAAGGACATGTCATAGCGCTCGGGAAACACCGTGGAGGGGAGCTCATTCCATAGCCGGATGGTACGTGGCAAAAAAAACCTCTGGCAACACACTGTGGATGATTGCAGTGGCTGCAGGTAGTATGGATGAACTCTACTCCGGTGGCGGGCGGTGCGATGGTAAAAACGAGATGCCGGAATCATCTCGAATAATTCCTCAGAATACTCCCCATGGAACTAACGGTACAAAATACAGAGGAAACCGAAGTCCCTCCGCAGACCCAGAGGTTCCAAACGATCAGAAAACTTGAATAAATTACCGGTAGGATGTTTTATTGGTGTTAAATTTGTTTACTGAATCGAATTGTTCACGTAATGAAACCGTGCCACTACCAATCGAAGGCTAAGACATTCATCCAGGCAACTATGCAGACTGGACTGCGGTAACCAATAAATTCTGATGATCAGTAAGCTCGTCACACCATTGAAGTCGGCTAAAAGTTAACCGGTGTGTGTTTTTTATTATTACAACGGCACTAGATAGAAAATAGGAGACACGCCGGTAAAAATAGATAGCGGACTATGAACTCTCGTATCTAGGGCTGCAATCTATTGAAAACTTTTGACAAAATCTATATATTAATAATACGCGAAGCAAAAACTTTGTATAAAAACATGGTATGTAGTGTGTGTAATGTTTTCTTTATTGATTTAATGTATCTTTTACGCATTATTTAAAAAAAAATATTAGCATTGTGAAGAAGTGTTTCTCTATATCTATATCTATACTCTATACTAATATTATAAAGAGGAAAGATTTGTTTGTTTGTTTGTTTCGAATAGGCTCCGAAACTACTGGACCGATTTGAAAAATTATTTTTCCATTAGAAGCCGACATTGTCCCTGATGAACATAGGCTACTTTTTTTATTTTTTTTTTATTTTTTTTTTTTGGTTTCATGTGTGTTTTAATGTTTCCGAAGCGAAGTGAGGGCGGGTCGCTAGTTCTCTATATAACTCCAACAACTAAAATATCTTTGCCGTGTTGCCGAACACAAGCTGTCGATGCGTTTCAAAGCTAAAATTGCGTTTAAAAGTCAAACCAAACCAAAAATAGTTCAAAGACGCGTCGTTAAAATACAATCAAAGTTTAATAGTTGTTTTATCGATAAACAAAACTATCGTTGAGTCTCCGCTCTGATGTTCTAGATTTCCTCGCAGCCTACTAGGATTTGTATGAATTGAATTTGGCTTCGATTGGCAAGCAGCACGCCTGCCTCAGAGTGCCTCGAGGTTTGAGAGGGCTTTTGAACGTTACTACCATCGTTCCACTAAACAAAATGTATCCGAAGAGAATCTATATATTAATACGTGAAGCAAAAACTTTGTACTCCTTTTTACGAAAACTGCGCGGACGCAGGAGTATGAAATTTCTCACACTTATAGAGAAGAAGTACGGAATGCTAATATTTTTTTTTTTTTTTTATGATTCATGGATTACTGGTGACCCGGAGGCCTTTCCAGTTTCACCAGGACAGGTGGGCGAGCAAAGGCTCAGCCAGGAGGGGTGGGATTTGCTAACAGCTACCCGAGCGCCTCCGAAGGAGACCTAACAACTCAAGAGTAGCTGCTTCGCGAATGAATCTACTACCGGATCGGAATCGCAACCCGCTGAGAAGATCCGGCGAGAAACTCAGCGAGCTGATTCATGGGTTAGGTTGCACGGCGAACTCTTTGTCGAGTTCGACGAGTACGGTTACCGGGGTCCCTAAGCCTGCTCCTAGAGCTGAAGGCGTCTAGTGCAAAGGTTATTGGATCTGATGGATCTGTAAGGACGTGTCTAGGGCGTCGACGGTGACTGGCTCCTGCATGATCAGGATTCGGGGAGTAGTCAGCGGCGGCTACGATAAGGCGATTATCATGACGCATAGCCTTATCGAAGTACCGTTCCGACGCTGACTTCATGTATTTCTGTATAGATTCGAGGCCCAGGTCGTCGTGTAGGTCAACGTTCCTCACGAACCACGGAGCTCCGACGGCTAACCTGCAAAAGCGGGATTGTAGAGATTGAAGGGTGTCTATGTGTGCGGGCCGCGTGAGCGAACACCACACTCGCGTAAGTCATGACGGGCCTTATGCAAGTTTTGTAAAGTGTCACCTTGTTCCGAAGGGACATTTTACTCCGCTTACAGATCATGGGGTAGAGTCTACCGAGAATAAACGCGGCACGGTCACGGACTGATTTTATATGCGGGCGGAATGTCATCGATGCATCCAGGGTAACGCCCAGGTACTTGACCTTCCTGGCCCAGGGTATGGATTGACTAAAGAGAGTAATCGGGGGTGTGAGATTCCTCCTCCTAATACGGGAGGAAATCCGTGTGGAGCTTCCCCTCTGAAATAGCACCGCAGTACTTTTCGCTGGGTTGATGTCTATGCGCCATTTTCGGAACCACTGTCCTAGGGCTAGGGCTGCGATCTGAAGCTTCTTCGCGATTAGGGACTTGTTTCTACTGGAATAGTAAACAGTCGTGTCGTCGGCGAATAAAGCTAAATGGGTCGGCGGCGACCGGGGAATATCGTTAACGAATAAGCTAAATAGGAGGGGTGAAAGGACAGAGCCTTGCGGGACTCCAGCTGTGAGAGCTCGTGGGGAGGAGCGGGTTCCCTCGACTCGATATCGAAAAGAGCGGTTCGACAAGAAGTCCCGTATGATGAGCACGAGACTATCCGGCACACCCATGTTGAATAGTTTGAAAATCAAACCGTTGTGCCAGACTTTGTCGAACGCTTTTGCGACGTCGAAGAAGAGAGCTCCCGTGTATAACGGTTTTGGTCGATTAAGCCCCACAAGAATGTGCTCCGTGAGGCGGTGCACCTGTTGAACGCATGAGGGATTTGTACGGAATCCGAATTGTTCATCGATGAGAATGCCCTTGGATGAGACGAAGTCTCTGAGGCGTTTGTAGAGCAGACGCTCATACAGTTTGCCTAGAGACATGAGGAGGCTAATCGGGCGGTAGCTCGTCGGATGATTTTTTGGTTTACCGGGTTTATGTATGCCGATAACGTCCGCTTCTTTCCACACCGCGGGAAAGATACAGTTCGCCATAGCGGCATTGTAAATAGATGCCAACATCACGATGAGTTGGACGGGTAGAAGTTTAATAACGCGGTTGGATATACCGTCGGAACCGGGAGCCTTGCGAGGACGTAGGTTTTTGATCAAGTCTTTAACTTCCATCGGGGTGAGGTCCGAATGTTGTTGTTCGGAACTTGTGTATATGCGCTTTATCTTGAAAATGTCGTAAGCGAGATTCAGGCATCTGTCAATTATCTTGCGTTGTATGATGGCTACCCGCCACAATCTGTATTATTATAAAAGTATATGTTTGACAATAGAACCATAATAATGTTTAAACTTTTAATTACAATTAATTATAGTCGAATTTCGGCTATTGCGGGGATCACTAGTCAATTAGAAATACTTTCGCTATATTAGATATACTGAACGGAAACGCTAAGATGTCTGAAACTTTTCACTAAAAAGTAGCCCAGGAGCCTTGCGGGAGCAATCTAACACGCGTAGAAACATAACAAGATCGGTACCGCGATCCAAGAACTCTCGGCCAATTACATTAACTAGAGGTCCCGCAGTAGTCGAAATTCGACTATAATTAATTGGAATCGTAAGTTTGTACACTATTATGATTGTATTTTATACTTCTATAAACACAAATTTCGCCAAGACTACACTATAAAAGATATTAACAAAGACAAATAATATTTAATCTCAATTTGACAACAAACGTCAAGAACAAAAGTTTGACAATAAATAGTATGCATGCGTGTGTGCGTCAAATAAATGGTATGTAGTGTGTGTAATGTTTTCTTTATTGATTTAATGTATATTTTATGCATTATTTTAAAAAAATATTAGCATTGTGCACTTCTTCTCTATATTCTCTATAAGTGTGGAAAATATCATACTCCTCTGTCCGCGAAACTTTCGTAAAAGGGGATACAAAGTTTATGCTTCACGTATTAATATATAGATTCTCAAATTGATGTCATGCACAAATGCTTTAGTTTTTAATTTTAAAATATAATATTAGTAAGAACGGGTTGTGTTATTGACGTGGGCTAGTAATATTTCTGTCTCGATAAAATCCGGTGTTCGGTTTAATAGATACTAATGTGTTTCGGTGGGTGCACTTGTCTTTTTTTTATTGCTTAGATAGGTGGACGAGCTCACAGCCCACCTGGTGTTAAGTGGTTACTGGAGCCCACAGACAGCTACAACGTAAATGCGCCGCTATAGTTACAACGGCTGGTCCACCCTTCAAGTTGAAACGCATTACTGCTTCACGGCAGAAATAGGCAGGGCGGTGGTACCTACCCGTGCGGACTCACAAGAGGTCCTACCACCAGTAGATCTAGTATATACATAGTATCTGTCAAATATCTTGTGTTGGACGATAGCTACCCGTCACAATCCAAATTCGGCCCTGACCACGGAATCGTTATAAGAGATGAGAATCTGTCAGGACAAACAGACAGTACAGTTCATAAAAAATCCGAATTCACATAAAATTTGGGACAGTACGACGTCACAGCTTAAACCGATGACAGTGACACATTTATCGTCTAGCACTTGGCAGGCGCCATTCCGTGACGATATGACGCGAACATCAAACGACTCCTGCTATAGTTTTAACAGTTCGGTGCTGTGATCAACGGGTGACTACGTATATTCGTCCGCTATCATGAAAACTTTTAAACTTTAACCCATAGACACAGCCCACTGAGTTTCTCGCCGGATCTTCTCAGTGGGTCGCGTTTCAGATCCAGTGGTAGATTCTGCGAAGCACTGCTCTTGGTAGGGTCAGTGTTAGCAACGCTCCGGTTTGAGCCCCGTGAGCTCACCTACACACGTTAGGGTGAAGCTGAAATAGCCTCTCAAGGCTATTTCAGCTGACAGTAAAAACTAGAGAGAATAAGCCGTAAATGTAGATTTGACTCGCGGAGAACCAAAGGCAATACCTTATTGCTAATTACGGCCCGATTTGGCAAATATATGAGGCGGTTAGAATGATTAAAAACATTTTTTTCCCCCAACCAACATTGCTGGTAACCTATTCCAGGTTTTAAAACTAAATTAGTCCTCGGTGACCACGAAAACTGAAAGACTATAATTTGAAATTTCGGAAATATTATAATGACAGTAAACACGAGAGATTAAGCCGTAAAAGTAGATTTGACTCGCGAAGAAGAAGGCAATAAGGCATTAGGTACTGTATTGTTAATGACGACTTCGATTTGGCAAATATATGAGGCGGTTAGAATGTTTAAAAACTTTTTTCCTCCAACCTGTTCGCCGGTAGCTGAAGGGGCTATTTCAGCAACGCCACACGGGCTTAAAAACTAAATCAGTCCTCTGTGACCGCGAAAACTGAAGAGTATTTGAAACGTCGTAAATATGATAATTGCCATAGAAGCCACGAGATGCTGTAAAGATGAATAAGAGCTGATCGAAAACTATTCAACTAACAAACAACTACATAGTCGCTTGTCACATTTAAAATCTGCTAGCATTGTTTCGACGCTACTGCGTATAAAGCCGAATTTACATTACGAAATAAGTGGCGTGAAATTAATTTCGTGACATTAGTTTTACCAACAGTTTCACGTGTAATTTAATACTTTCGTAATGCATGCATTAATTTCATGCATGTAAATTAGTTTCGTGCCCTGCGCGATTTTTTGGTGAAATTAGTGTCATGCAACTAATTTCATAGTGTAGACGCGACGTGAAACTAATGTCGCGAAAGGGCCTGCGCTGTGCGGACGTGTGTATTGTTAGTTCGGACGCGCTTCAAGCGTTGAAAATGGCAAACCAATGATGGAGTACAGAAAAAAATATAGATCTTATTAATGAATATCAATGACAAGGGTCCCGAACACCTATAGTAAAAAATCAAAATTATCTTCACTCATTCGAAAATAGTTTTTATAACTCTCAGGATCTTCATCTGCTAATTCAGAGACTAACTTCATTGCACCTAAATGCCTTCTTGTTGACCATCCTCGAATCTACCAACTTTTTTTTTCTTGATAGTCTTTTTTTAAGTTTATAGGTATATAAGCATTTCTTTAGCTACATTGAATATAGCAAATTATAGCTTTGATGCTGAAGGCGCCATGGTTACTGCGATACTGTGGATTTCGCGACACTAATTTTTTAACGAAATTACTTTCGCATATATCGAAACTACTTTCGTGAAACTGAGCTCAACATGCATGACACTAATTTCGTAATGTAAACTCGGCATAATAAAATAAATCAATTTAAAACTGAAAATATGATAATAAGCGCTATTCTTAAAATAAAATACACAAGGTCGACGGTTGACGTACTTTTGTAAGTTTAATAGTTGTTTTTTTCTTTCTGTTATGATTATATGTATGTTGTCAGGTTACGCCGGTCGCACACATAATTCAAATACATTTTTTTTATTCGGATTTTTGTAGAAGTTACAGTCCAGCTTTTCTACGCTTACTGGAGACATCAAAGTCCACGTTAAAACCGCTACGAACTTTAAGACTTGAGGCTTGATGATTAAAACATCAATCTTGTATGGTGGTGGTACCACACGTCAAATCGGCCCGCAGGATGATACATTGCAATCTATAAATCAAACAAGCAAACCTCTCTTCTCACTGGTGGTAGGACCTCTTGGGAGTCCGCACGGGTAGGTACCACCACCCCGCCTATTTCCGCCGTGAAGCAGTAATGCGTTTCGGTTCGAAGGGTGGGGTAGCTGTTGTAACTGTACTGACACCTTAGAACTTATATCTCGAGGTGGGTGGCGCATTTACGTTGTAGATGTCTATGGGCTGCAGTAACCACTTAACACCAGGTGGGCTGTGAGCTCGTCCATCCATCTAAGCAATAAAAAAAAACCTTTTCATATTTTTAATGAGGTAGTGGCTAGGCTATGCTCCTGGCATTGCCGACGTCTATGAGTAGCCAATCACCATCTATGCTCGTTTACCGACACGGTCGATAAAAACAACATTTATTCACCAGTAGCCCCACTTTGAACATGAATGAAAAATTCGCGTGGGTCTGAAATGTTGCTCCACCGAACACAGAACACATCTTTGCTCTGTGTTCGGTGACTTAGAGCATCAAGCTTTTCTTTAATCTTATATATTATATTGTAAATTATTGTGTAGCGATGTACATACTATGAATTATGGACTCAGAAAAGGGAGTCCTGAGTCCCTTTTTGATTCTTCCTAGTTCAAATGGCGAAACTGCATTCATAATCGGTGATGAAATTATGACGATTTGAAAATGTTTGTAAATAATAATAGTTCAATAAAAAAAGCACTATTTTAATGGTGGTAGGACCTCTTGTGGGTCCGCGCGGGTGGGTACCACCACCCTGCCTATTTCTGCCGTGAAGCAGTAATGCGTTTCGGTTTGAAGGGCGTGGCAGCCGTAGTAACTATACTGGGACCTTAGAACTTATGTCTCAAGGTGGGTGGCGTATTTACGTTGTAGATGTCTATGGGCTCCAGTAACCACTTAACACCAGGTGGGCTGTGAGCTCGTCCACCCATCTAAGCAATAAAAAAAAGAAGCAGTGATTTTGATTTTACTCAGGAAATATCTTCTATCCCGAAGGATCGCAGTCGGCGGCGGTCCACGACCTAATATGAACATAATATTAAAGCCAGCATTTATGTTTAGTTCAATTAATGAATCCCGTTTTCGGCTTTAGATAATAATTATTAGCACACTAATTGGTAATTTACTTCCGTTGAATGTAGTAATTGCTACCGCTTCCGGAATTTCTCTCAGCGCCATTAATTAACCAAAATCGTATATAAAACGGGGCGATCTTGCCGCCAAATGCGCGTCAAATAGTCACAATAGTTTCCAGTGTGATCGTTTTGTGTTTTTCAGTTCTCCTCATGTCCTGGTTCGGTGTGGACCAAGTTAAAGGGAATTCCTGCATCAGAACTGGTAATATAAAGTGTGAACTGTAAATAAATACATTTAAATGTTCTCATAGCTGTCACTGTTAGATATGTGTTGTATTTGCGCTGCGAAAATATCGATAAACTTAAAATTTGAGCGTGTCCCATCACTGGTTCTTTATTTTTAGTTTGGGTCCTAAAAGAAAATTTCGTAATATTACATTAGGATTGAATATAGATCACGGATCCGAGGTTGAAATTGGCACTTAATAATTTTGGGTAAATAAACTTATGGCTAACTTGATGATCAGTGGGTAATCTACAGACACATTCTACATTCTATGCGTTAGTGAGTCTGTAGAAGCGATTGGCTTTTTTATTGCCTCTGTAGGCAGACGAGCATACGGCCCATATGATGGTGAGTGGTTACCGTCGCCCATAGACTTCAGCAATGGCAGGGGCAGAGCCAAGCCGCTGCCTACCGCTTAATACTCTCCACAAGCCTCGTTTGAAGAAGGACATGTCATAGCGCTCGGGAAACATTGAGCAACTCCTAAATTTTGAAATCACTATTACTGGTAGCAGAGATTGTCTGAAAAACAATTTCGATAGAGGTCATTAATTATTATTTTTATTACAAAAATAAGTTTCTGACATATTTTTTTTCAATTTTGAATGAATTCTAAAAGCAATTAACGATCGCCTGGAAGGCATACTTCAAATAAAAATAAAACTAGTGATGGCCGCACTATCGACGTAATAGTGAAGCGGTATGACAAATAATTATATTGTATCGATATTGAACAGCTCGTCGTGCGTATTTTATGTGTTTGAGTGTCCACAGGAATGATTGTTGATGTTTCGAGGAATGGGTAAAAATTTGCATGTATACACTGTTTAGTGAGTTTTTTTTTTAAATATTAATAGTGAACTTATACATAAATTATGTCGGATAACAACACTAAAATTACTCTCGTGGATAACTGATTAATTATCCTAGTTTTTTTTTAATTGTGAGGGTGGGTGCATTTGCTATTTGTACTCACAAGAGCTCACTGCTAAGGGTCGACTTTTACCATCGTTACATTTTGATTATTGACAATTTATCACTCCTCCAACGAAGTAAACTAATTTAATATAATTTATATCTATTTAATATGACCTACCACCTCTTTTAGACTTCAAGACATGCTGTTGGAAAACATCTTAATAGAAAGTATAGATCTGTTAGAATTGAAATGTATTCTTATTGTATTTATTATAGGAATGTACATGGTTAAATCCGATGCTATTTAAAATCAGTTATACACGAGAATTCTCACACCCTTTCTATTAGTGAACTGTGTAGATGATTTGTTTTTCGTTTTTTTTTTCCTTTTTTACTAACTGAAGCATGATTTTCAGCAATATGGGCTATAGCTCTCAGCCCCCTAGTACAGGCGGAATGCCAGAGTAAGTAATCCTGAACTGATCTAGCACGAAAGCTTGTAGCGTTTCCGAATAAATTGATTTTAAAACGACGCTCTCAACTAATACTTTCTAACAATACGAGTCATTGAAGTCATTGGGAATTATTTGTAAGTTTACAATGCGAACAATGACGATCTTGTGGCTGATCGCGAGTACCGGTTTTATGGGCAGCGTGACTCACGGAGCATGGCCACAGGCCTCGTCTATCGTTAATTGTTGTTTTTAACACAGAACGCCCGGCAGAACAATTGAAATTCCACCACGACTGTCTTGAATTAGTTAACCGCTCAAAATAAACCAATGTTCGTCGTGTCACAGTCGAATTTTAACTTCGCAGCCACATTGAGAGTGACAGCAGCGCGTTGTGCGTTATTTACGTTAACCGATCGTGAACATTCATGAGCAATTTAATTGGGAGTTTTGTAGTCGTTAGCGAAAAAAAAACTAACAAATAATAAGCCCAATTTCTGGTCAGCTTATACCATAACTATTCCTACATTGAGTTTCTCACATATAGTCGTCATTTTAAAATCAATTTGCAAGAACACCCGCTGGTATTCAGCGCGCTTCTAGCCATCTCTTCATTCTGCCTTGACTTCAAGGCTCGGCGCAAACGGAACACAGTCCCCCGTGGCCAACGACAACCACTTCGTACCTACGAACGGACCTACCTAGGGAACCTTCCCTACATACAATTTTACCGGTTGCTGAGGTCTGTGGCCCATTTGTGCAGAGCCTTAACTATAATTATGCGCAGCAACTTAAAGAAGGCTTCAAAAACCATGAAGTAAACATGACTTTTTAGGAAACCCTTCTGTGACCGGGTCATGCTAGTAAACATCTGTCAATGTTTGGAGACGGGTGTCATTGGCGTCATCGCGACGTTCCAAATGTTTTAATAGAAATAAACATAGTATATAAATACATACGCTACTGTCTATACTTACACGTGCTATTGAGAAACTTTTTTGTGTAAAGAAGCAGGATTGGGAATAAAAATATGCATTTGATTTATTTTGTAGGCCTTTGTTACATGCGAATACTTAGTACGGGAAGAAACGGCTAATATTGACTCTGAACTGTCTCCCCGTGGCATAACCTTAACATTTCGTTTCCATAGAACTCATAATTGTTCAATAATCAATCTTGTACATACTTAATATTATAAAGAGGAAAGATTTGTTTGTTTGTTTGTATTGTATTGAATACGCTCCGAAACTACTGAACCGATTTGAAAAATTCTTTCACTGTTTGGAAGCTACACTATACCCGAATGAAAAAAATTGAAAAAAATTAGGGATCGTTACTAAAACTCGAATAATGTAACCCAAGGTGTAAAAAAATTGCCTAAAATATTCTTTATATCGTGTGCCTTGCGAAAACGATTGATGATAGAATAAAATAAAGTACCTACTACGACTTTGTAGAACACATTATTATTAACAAAAAGTGTCGGGACAGCATATGTTTAACTATTATAGTTATGCCGCAATAAGTGTTCTTTTGGACGGATGACGTTTATGAGAAACTTCAAATTTTGCCATTAGACTGGTATTTTAAAAGCAGATTTAAAAAAAAAAACACCAAGGCCTTATACTTAGTATTTATAATAGTAAAATAAAGTAATAAAGCAAGGCCTATTCAATAATAAATAATTCAACATTTTAATTTACAAGCTTTTCAAAGCATTTTAATAAACCTGCAGCTGTTATCCCATAAAATAATTTCATTACCTTGGATAATAATAACCATACTTTATTTCTATACTTTTGATGTTATAATGATAGACGATAAAATATGTTTTTCTATCATATAATTGCGATGTACATATGTGTGGGCTATGTTCTGATGTTCACTTGAGAACACAAAGGTGCCATTTTACTGGTGGTAGGACCTCTTGTGAGTCCGCGCGGGTGGGTACCACCACCCTGCCTATTTCTGCCGTGAAGCAGTAATGCGTTTCGGTTTGAAGGGGGGGACAGCCGTTGTAACTATACGTGAGACCTTAGAACTTATATCTCAAGGTGGGTGGCGCATTTACGTTGTGGATGTCTGTGGGCTCTAGTAACCACTTAACACCAGGTGGGCTGTGAGCTCGTCCACCCATCTAAGCAAAAAAAAAGGTGCCTATTTCTCCTCCAAAATATTCATCTGTTGCAGTCTCTTCCTCTATTATGAGAAGTTGATTAATGTGTTTATTATAACCAAAAAGCCAAATTATGAATGTATATAAAATACGCGTATTGGAGAAATGGCTGGTAAAAATCGGAGAAAATAAGATTGCGACGAGAAGGGTAGCTCTGTCTCTTTCCCGCAATGCGGATACAGGTGTTTATGTTGATACGTTTCCGAATTGAACTTCATTTAACATGTTGAATGTGAATGTAAGCTCTATAAATGATTTCGAAAAGAGCTTAAATTTTGAGAAGCTCTGGGAAAATAAACTCAACGGTCCTTACATCGTCCTAAACGTCATAACAATGCCTTTGATCAGGAATTCGATCTGGGGTCCCAAGTTGAGCGGCGATGTTCTCACAGTGCTCACCCGGGTTTACTCTTTATTTCATATTATCACCTCAGCAATCATGCAGATCACTCATTCCCGATCCTGCGGACAGAATGGAAAGCAGTCGACGTCGCCCAAAACACGTTATTTGGGATCCTCCCGATCCACTAAGGTTGATTTTAGGTACTTCAAGCACCGGTCATCGTTTTCGTAGGGTTCGACGAGTAAATTAAGCCACAGACACAGCCAATGAATTTCTCGCCGGATCTTCTCAGTGGGTCGCGTTTCCGATCCGGTGGTAGATTCTGCGAAGCACAGCTCTTCCTAGGGTTCGTGTTAGCAACGTCGTCAGGTTTGAGCTCCGTAAGCTCATCTACTATTTAAGGTTACGCTGATATAGCTTCTCAAGGCTCTCAGTTTAGGCAGGGAAAAAAAAACGTGTAAATTTCTTCGTAAATTCTCACGTAGTTCTGTAATTTCTGTAATTTCAAATGATTCCTTCAAAATTAATAATGATTTTTTTCTTGTAACTGGTTCGTTCATACCACTCCACGCAATCAAAGGCCTTTTTTCCCACTGGCTCTTTATCAGCGCACATTGCATTCGCACGTTGAAGACGTACGTATGTTTGCGTGCAGATAAAACGTTATCAGTCAAGAGCCGATAGCCAAATTTAATTTTCTTGACGTATTTTGACGTAGCCTAGTTAGAAAAAAATGCAGATCCGTTGCTCGCGTCAGTTGTTAGTAAATCAATTTATAGTAAATAATACGGAGGCCTTGCTACATTTGACGCTTTTATACGTTAAATTGTTAGTAACATAATCGCTTTCAATGTGTGCACAACCTTGCATGTACTTTGCTTATTTGTTAAATCAGTTTTGTCCTCTTACATGTATTGTTATTTGAATTAAATTGCAATGCAGAAACTAAATTACAGATTATTAGGTAAACATGTAAACATTCGATTAATTATAACATTAATTAGTGTTTCAATTCTCTGTAATTTATTTCCGATAAATGCTGAGCTTATTATAAATAAACGATATTTTTAATGAGGTCACTCTATCAGCGCTTGGGACACTGAAATATCTTTATGTCATACCCTATGAAATGTCCTATGAGATGACATACTTCTAACGAGGCTTGTGGAGAGTACTTAACGGTAGGCAGCGGCTTGGCTCTGCCCCTGGCATTGCTGAAGTCCATGGGCGACGGTAACCACTCACCATCAGGTGGGTCGTATGCTCGTCTGCCTACAAGGGCAATAAAAAAAGAGGTATTGCGTAAAGAATACTGCTTGTTGAAATCATTAAATCTCATAATTAATTGTACATAATATGTAGTACCCAAAACGTTTTCATTCCTATTTCTGCCATATGTCGTTAATATATTGCAAAGGTAAAATGTAAAATACTATTTGAAAATTAGGTTTAAATAAGTAGACAGGGCTATTCACATATCAATAAGCTCTCACGCCCAGTCGACTTGGGTCAGCATAGTGAGCCTCATCACAAGCTCCTCGTCCATGCTTCCATACAACACTACACCCACTAATGAAAACACAACCTACCAATGTACACTCACTGTGAGTTTGGCGTGCTGTCGCAAAATAAGTTCAGTAGGTCACAGGTCGGAAGATGAACCTTGAACATAGCTTATTGCCGCTAAAGAATTCGCGTGACTGCCCTGATTTATCGTTATAAAACTTGGTTGAACACGAAATGTAAATTATAATACAATTGACAGTTATGTCGGGCGCTTATTAAAGAACTTTAAAATTATTTCAAAATGACTAGTGATGTGTCCTTTGTCGGACTGTCTTTAAAAACTAAAGACATGTTTTGACGGTAGTTGAAGGCAAACGAACTATCCGGTAAATGATTTGGTATTGTCGCTCATAGACTAGCAGGGCCGCAGTCTCTTACTGTTTATTGGAGGTAGGACCTCTTGTGAGTCCGCGCGGGTAGGTACCACCACCCTGCCTATTTCTGCCGTGAAGCAGTAATGCGTTTCGGTTTGAAGGGTGGGGCAGCCGTTGTAACTATACTTGAGACTTTAGATCTTATATCTCAAGGTGAGCGGCGCATTTACGTTGTAGATGTCTACGGGCTCCAGTAACCACTTAACACCAAATAGGCTGTGAGCTCGTCCACCCACCTAAGCAATAAAAAAAAGACTCTTACTGCTTAGATGCATAGAAGAGTCTTGAACTCTCCTCCTCTGGTGTCAAAAGATTATCTACGCCCATACACCAGACACCATAACCTCAATGCCGCTAACTTGAACCACAAAGTCAAAGATTTAACAGTATTATATAACTACTGCTCTCCCACAAACCGTCAGTCATGACTTAGCGCGACACAAATATGGTATACTGATTTTACTCATACACTCTAACACTTGTTGAACAAAACATGACGCACCGCTGTATTTTTACCGGAACATACATTTAGGAACTGCTGCTCTCTCACCATATGCTACCAATATCATAATCTTCATTCCCCTAAGACCGGAAGTAAGAAAATGGGAGCCACTTTTAAAACAAAACGAATGGGGCAAGGAATGATGACGCAATAAGCTGCGTAACTAAGAAAACCAATGATGTTTCTCGTGTCCACCTCTCGTCCACCATAACAGAATAGTACAGCAACAAATAGAAGACCACAAAAGCAGCATACACAAAGACGAATCACATTATACATATGTGTCGACTTATTTACTCATGTCAATTCTCAGTTTCAAGCTTTTAATGTCAAATTAAGACCAAAAAAAGGTAAGGTCGGATGGCGTCCCCAGGGAACCGGCTCTCGTGCTGTGCATACTAACACATATAGCTGCCCACTAAACTCACCAAGCACTTCTCTCATAGCCATTGCTCCATCCAACATGACACAAGGCACATGACAACTTGTCGAATATAAAAGCTTTGAAGAGTCGCAGTCTAGTGACGTACGTCGTAACAATCCGCAGCCCGCACGATATACTGTTACGAGTGTGACAGCTGGTCGGACCCGCGATGCAAGGACCCGTTCAACTACACGGCGCTGCCGCGGGACCAGCCCCCCCTCCAGACCTGTAACGGGTGCTGCGTCAAAATGGTGCGCTATTCCAAAAGCCGTAAGTATAATTCTCTCTTCTTCTCAGTCGTATGCACTCTTGGCAGAGTGGTCGTGGTCATCACTTCGGTTGGTGGTGCGCTTCACCAGACGTCGCCATTCCTCGCGTACCGCGGCCCTTCTTGTGCACTCGTTAACGGGACCGTTTAGAGCTGCCTTTATTTGGTCGGTCCATCGTAACGGTGATCTGCCGCGCGGTCTTGTACCCTCTATCATGCCTCTATAATTCTTTACAAGTGCACAATTACAAGCACAACGATATCAGTACTCTGAGGAATTGTTTGAGATGATCCCCTCATCTCCTTTTTATCATCGCACCTCCCGCCATCGGAGTAGAGTTCATCCATATTCAGTGCGTTTTCAGAGGTCTTTTTTGCCATGTACCATCCGGTTATGGAATGAGCTTTCCTCCACGGTGTTTCCCGAGCGCTATGACATGTACTTCTTAAACTAGGCTTGTGGAGAGTATTAAGCGGTAGGCAGCGGCTTGGCTCTGCCCCTGGCATTGCTGAAGTCCATGGGCGACGGTAACAATTCACCATTAGGTGGGACGTATGCTCGTCTGCCTAAAAGGGCAATAAAAAAAACGATATTAGTATTACAAGGATGATAACGTGAATGTATAATATAATGTATAAGTCGCTGTTTCCCGGTTTCAGCTTACGAGGTCGTCAGACGAACGTGCACTTCTCAACTACAAATAAACTTGTTCATGGTGGACCACGTGTGCATGATGGAAAGTACTGGCACTGGTCACATGTGTTTCTGTGAGGAGGACATGTGTAACGGGGCGCCGGCCAGGACGGCCGCAGTCCTGGCCGTTGTCGCGGCGCTAGCGCTCGCATGCTGCATGAGGTGAAGTCGGACGCTAGACTCCCGATGGCGGTTATCGATTCGTGACTATCGAACTTTTCATATCGATGCTTTCACATCACTAATGAAAGGACCGATCTTAGAGTCATGACTAGAGCTTAAGATTCGTACGTGTGTAGTGATGTGAAAAGTACATATCGATTTTTTTTTAGTTAATCGATGATCGTTATCAACGTGACCGACCTAGTTGAGAATTGACTTTTCGTCCGATAGTAGATGTAGTTTTAGAGTTTCGAGTGCTTAGTTTTTACAACACAGCTTCTAATACGAAAGTGAGGACTAACGAGCCACGAACATCTTCGCTTCGGAAGACATTTTGTAAGACTCACAATTACTAACTCCAGTTCGCTAGACACTCACGCTGCTCTTCAACATCACTCATTTAGATCAATCATCGTTTGACTCGCAGACGTCGTGCCCTCGACCAACACGCGATGATTTCAGTTCTCCGGACAATCGTGTGACATTTACTCACGAGTTTACCTTCGCAACCAATGACACTGTTAATGTCATGACGTTGACACGGTCGTCCGCCAGCGTGAGCCAAAGAGTCACGTCTAAATTCGTCTTTCAACTATAATCAGTGATGTTGAAACTAAGCACGTATTTTTCTCTCATCTAAAGCATAAATTGAAGTTTACGCTATAAATAATGATAGTTAAAAAACGACCATGTTTCAAATTAGCGTGTATATATGCTCAGACGGGCCGTCTGCATGCCTCGGGTACAGGAGTGCGGCCGCCGCGGCTCGCCACAACTTAGGTTAGCTACGTGGATATTCTACGGTGTACCATAGACCACGGTTTTGCTCATAGACTTTATAGGTTCGAGCTGAATAGACAAGAAATAGATTATAAAGTCGTAATGAAGAGTGACAAACAGGAATAGGTGCCTGGATTACAATTTATCTCACTTTAATTTTAATAATTTTTTTGGGAAAGTTCCTAAAAAAGCCGAAGTAAATGCGTGCTGTTTTTAATCTAATGTTTTTTTCTGTCAATTGTCCGGAAGAGTGAAAAATGACATTAGGATCGGAAACGCTAGACCATAGGGTTTAATAAGTGGTTTTTTAAATTATAAGGGTTTGTTAGCTAATACTGTTACATTAAAACTAAAATTTAACGTTTTATTAAATGTGTAATAATATTAATTTTACGAAATTTTAACACCAATTAAAAATATATCTATATATTGTTAAGTTTAACGCTTAGAGTTTGATAAGCATGCCCAAATAGAACAATAAAAAAAACATAGTTTATAAACCAGACGAATAATCGATAATGACAAATAATAAATCGATATACAGAGCAGAGTTAGTGCGCGCGTAACGATACGAGCGACGTCACTAGTGAATATAATTCGAATAATATTAGGTACTACGTAAGTATTGAGTTCGTCAGATACCAGAGAATTTGTACAGAACACACACGCGAACGCTCTAACTACCCTCTTTCAATTAAACCACTCAATCATATCAATTGGATAACTCGGTCTAATTTACGTACGACCTCAGTCGGAGCTGGCTGCGGAGGCGTTCCATGGTCATTTCCGCAGCGCTGGTGTATATATCGTTCATCGCTTATATGCCCTATGAGATGAGCGACATTTCAGTGTCAATATGTCGGGGATCTGGTACGCGTTGCCCTCGGTTGGCGCGTTTTGAAAATGCATATACAGAGCACATGAACTTCTAAATGCCCCCTACCAGCTACACCCCCGCGCTAGATTATCAATTGAGTGCTTTAATTGAAATAAACTCTGTTTCATCTTGAATAAGAATAAAAATAGCATGTAATATTAACATGTCTGCAAAGTCGTTATTATTTAATTGACGAAATAGGAACAATCTTCCCTGTTCTTTAGCGTAATTATTTTAATATTGAGCAGACATTGTTTGATCGTACGTCGCTGTCGACAAGTTTGAGGATCGGATGAAGCGTTTTTTAAATTTGAGAAATGAAAAGTTACTGTGACGGGTCTTGAAGGAAAATACTTGCTAATGATTAATACGAGATTTTCTTCCGTATGACCCTGTATTTGGTACATTTACAATATTAAAATTATGTAAAAATTTGAAAGCTACAACTGATTCGTTTCACATATTTATAACAAGTCTTTTATTTTAAAGACCGTGTTGCCAGACTAAGATCTCAAAAGCTACATTCCGTGACAGTTACTAATTTTGTCTTCGAGCCGGACCCGCCTTGACCAGGCTCAGGGGACCTGCTAGATGAGCTCAGTGTACGGTAGTGGCATTTCGTGGCTACTGCTATCGCCCTCAATACCAAGTATTCTATCTTTCCCTGTGTAACATCATTCAGGAGGTTTTCAGACGAGGTTTTTAAAATCTTCTGCAAACGGCCTTTGGTTTGTGTACGAATATTATTTGTGTTAATATAATTCTGCCCAGACTTTTTAAATCTTGATAAATTATATCCCTCGCTCTAACGATTGTTCACGCATGACAGATGTCTGTGTGTCATTCTTAAATTTAAATGTCGTTTCCCGAAGCAAACGAATTGAAACTATTCAGGCAATGTTCAAAATGTTTGATATTTTCTGAAATTATCTTTGACCTCGAATTTCAAATATTTTTTTAGATTGTTGAAAAAGTGCTTGGCTGTATCATGTCGGCTGACTTGACGTTCAAATTATGGCTGGTCTCCCAACAATTAACTGCAGTTAACGTTAACGTAAAACGCAGTTAAAAACGTTAGTAAACAATCATTGCAACAGAAAGGGAAACGGAGTATTCTAGAATAAAAATAATGACGTCATCAATAGAGTTGTGAATATATCCTCGATGCTCCGTCGATCTGAGGGACCGTTGCATGTTTGGTCGGTAATCGTCCAGTGGCTGCGATCAAAATAAGAATAGGGCGGTCAAGACCTCTAGCCATCCGATATTAATGTATAAAAATAATAATTTCCACTAGTGAATCATAATGATTACATTCGATTGACAACAAAAAATGGCGAAAGGTTTGCCGTTTTCTTATTTTGACAAGTGAATACAGCATGACACTGCACATTAGTCGGGCTTCCACCCAGCCAGGGCGGCCGGACCAAGTCGTCTCATCGCATCTGGATGAAGTTAGCTGATGAACTAAAAATGGAATTTAAAAAATACAAATTCATTGTTGAGCATTATCGGGAAGAGAGCTACAGCAACATATATACTATAACAATTCGGTAACAATTAATGTGCCAGGTTGTTGACGTTCCGTCGGACACGTCGCCTTTTCGCATTAAAAGTTACAATTTCCAAAAATATTCGAAATCGAGTTAATATGCGGAATCATTTGGTATCACCAGTATTTTTCTCATAAACACTGTCAAAAGAGCGTAGTTTAGTTTAGTTTTTTTTTAGTTTACCTATATTTGACTACTATTAACAAAATTAATACTTATTTTTATCTGACTTTAAAAGACAGTTAATGTATCTGGTAAAAAATAAAAAATAAATGTTGCAAAGATGATTAATCTTAAAAATATCACATATAAATAAAATTAGTAAGTTTTGAGATTATACAGTTTTAATGCGAGAAAACGACGTGTTGATCTGCCGTAACGCTGACTTGATGGATAACCACGTGAAATCGCATTCTATGTTTTTTTTTTACCCCTGTACAGAACAGTTAAATGATTATTTCAACATTATCCGTGTTTTATGTAAATTACATGAGTTCTTCCGCGCGATTATAATATAATTTCGAATTAAAATAAGTAATAATGATATCTATAAATACGATACAACTGATGTACAAAAAAAATGCTCAACGCTTCGATATTAATTAATGACTGAAGTCGCTACGGGAAAAGTTTAGCAGCTATCTTGACTGGCGTAATTACTAGATATATCGCGAACGGTGAACTATTGTCATTGTATCTCGTGATTGTAATCAATTTGGATAAATGAAAAGTTTTATGGTCGTATACTTCAATAAATGAGTTGTTTGGCCACTACGGTAGCATAGCTGCTCTTAACTTATCAACTTTCATTTCCCAAAAGTTGACAATCACGAGATTACACACAGACAAATCGTTGTCCATTAATCATATCGTATAAAAAAAAATCAATTCGCTTATAATTTTTATTGAACTTAGTAGAATAAGAACGTTATGTAGTGTCGTTTTATACTTTTTGTAAAGATACAACTACCCACTCTTCGGCGAAAGGATTCATTCATAGTTCGAATGAATCAATTAACGAAAAGCTCACGTCTGGGAAACGCAAGAAACTAGACGATGGTTGTTCGCGGAGATCAAAGTATAGAACGACACGTAAAGAATTTTAAAGTCTTCACTTGTAACAGCTGCACATCACGCGAACTAATGACATGGCTGAGGTATCTCGTAGTCAGTTTATTTTGCTCCAACATTTAAGATTTTCCATATCGTCGGGCCCAGGGCCGAGGGAGACCCGTCGCTGGCGGCTCCCACATATTAGTTTTATTTCTATTTATATATATCACTAGAAATACAAGATGGATATGTTTAAATTTGGATTTTGGAAAAGCATGTATTTAAAATAACATCTAACAACAGATGAGACGACATTTATTTTCCCCTTAATAATGTATATAGCGGTGTCCTCGCGTGACTGTCAATAACTACATTGATGATCAGTTAAATGACATTGACGCTTAGTTCTGTTGATCAGATTTAGAAAGGACGTGATTTTGCTCAATTCGTGGTCGTCCTGCTGTGTGTGAAAAATAATTTATCGTCTCATCTAAATATTTTTTATTAAAAAGTTGCACTTTTTCACTAACAAGCAAACTCCGCTTTGCGAATAAACAATACGGCCTCCGATTTACAATTGTCAAATACAAATAGTAACTAAACGACATTACGAAATCAAAGAATTTCACTACAAACTATTTCATATGCCACGTGTAGTGGAACTGTCTCCTGCCTACAACAGGGAGTTCTGCTTCTTTCTTTCTTATTACCCTCTGCTGGGATGTAGGGCTTGAATCAAATCCTTCTATTTACATCGGTCTTGGGCAGTCTGTTCTAGCTCCTCCCACGTCATACCCAAGACCCCTAGCTCCTGCTCCATCGAGCGAGGCCAAGTTGTTCTGGGACGGACTCTCTTCCTATTTCCAGACACTTTCCAGGTCAGTACTCTCTTGGATAGATGGGTATCGGGCACTTCCGTGTAAGGATCTCCTTCTCCATTGGTATCTGCTTGGTGATCCAGGGATCCAGGTGCAACAGGGAGTTCGGGGGAAATTAATCCCGTAAAACGATAATAATGATTAAATTAACGCTATCGTTAAGTTAATCATCAACAGACCGATAATAATGATACTATTATCATTATCGTCGGTTTGTATTAAGGCGATAGTTTGTTCCCGTGGCTTCTAACTGTGGAAATAGTTGCATTCCAATTGGATCTTAGAGCTACATAATAAATCATCAACTCGTAGACAGGAGACGTAGACGTCTACAAGTAGACGGTAGACAGTCTGTATAGTCAATAGTAACATTTCATAAAAAGTGGAAATATCACATATAAAGTTGAATGTCGTTTAGTCACTATTACCGTCCACACGTGACCTGTAGACAGATTTTTCTCTTGTCACTCGCCGGTCTCTACCATTTGTAACGTTTTCTTCCCGTGACCAAAGCTTTTAACGGGTCACCGGCAGAAAACGACTTGGAATTTTGTAAAACAATAAAATACGACCGGTTTTCAAGTAGCTGTACTGTAATTCTAGCAGAAATATTTAATGACATTAGACCTTCATTACTAGAAGACGGTCGTTCTCTCATCTGTAGGATCAAATGCGTTATCACCGGAGCAATTGTGGAGGATGAATGCATCCTTCAATTATTTGCGGTATTTGAAAACTCAATCAAATGTAAGAACGTTTTTAACAAGAATGTGTCAACACATTCATGATGTTAGCCAATTTCTAATGCAGAGGATTTCCAACAAGTCGATTGGAACATCCCAATAAGCAGGTGCTGAATGTGGGCCCTATAAATGTGAAATGTGACAACGTTATGTTGAGTTCTAACACTGTAACTTCATGTACTTTTGCCTCAATTATTACATTTACAAAAAAAAAATCCCTCTCAAAAATGTCTGTAATGTCAACTGTCAAAGTAAACCGGTCGTATGCACCTGCTTAAAGAATAATAATTTATAGTTTATATCATAGATTATACACTTAATATATTTGGTTTATATAATCAAACAATATTGATGCTATCGGAAACTGTGTACCTGTTGTCAAAAAGAGTTCGTCCTTAAAAATGGTTTTTCATATTAAAATATATTAATATTATACACGAAACGTATCATATCTTATGAAATGTTAAACACAATAAAGATACATCCACATTTTTACGGAGAAAATAAATATATATATATTGATATTTTGTTATGTATTCAAGAGACAATATTTGTAGCAAACGTTGGTTAAATAATATCGCATTCGTTTTGTTTGATTGCGTTCTCACTGTTAACGAAATAAAAACGTCAGATCATCAAGTGCCATAATTATAAAATACGTTGTTATATAACTGTTGTTTGATTCAAACAAGCCTTCCCTTACATGAAGTTATGTTATAAGAACTGTTTCCACCACCGATAATCCTTTCATATTCAAGCAGATCCGGCCCTGTGTCAGATCACTAAACATATATTTTTCTACTGGTATAGATACATACATACGCTGGCTCACTTTATTTATGTGAATAACATAAATCTCCGAATGGTAAACCGTCGACGTCGCCCAAAGCACGTCATTACAGATCCTCCTAATCATTAACGGTGCTTTTAGGCACTACAAGCACCGGTCATCGTTCTCGTCGAACCCGTCGCTTGCGACGAAGGGCTCGACGAGCGAATTAACCCATAGACAGCCCACTGAGTTTCTCGCCGGATCTTCTCAGTGGGTCGCGTTTCCGATCCGGTGGTAGATTCTGCGAAGCCTTACTCTTGCTAGGGTCAGTGTTAGCACCACTCCGATTTGAGCCGCGTGAGCTCACCTACAAACAGGGTGAAGCTGAAATAGTCTCAATAGGCTATCAGCATAGGTAGGGAAAAAAAACTTGCCTCTATTATATTTTCTTATCTGTTCTATTGCCTCTATTTCTAATTGAAAGAAGATATAAAGGCTATAAAAATCATTAAAAAACCTAGCTCGTAAGAGATTGGTGTGGGCCGTACTTTGATTGTCTCAAGTTATCCTGAAAGACTTCGATAAGCTCTTTGTATAAGCCAGAATTTGTTTTGAGACTATTTTGGCGCGAACATTCTGCGAGGTTAAGACTATTGGAAAAGGCCGGGCCGAAGACCGTATTTTAAATTAATGCGAACGAAAAACCAATAAAAAGAAACAATTTCTTTATTAATTACAACATATATACAATGTATACATTATAATTACAAAATATATGTAATTATTATTCTATAAAAACCTATATTGTACCTAGTCGACGTTATTACACTGACAGACGACCATACGGCCTCAAATGTCACCAATATCATTATGTCAATGCAACAATGACAGTAATGCCATGCCACTAACACTGGCACACTGTATCCCTTGACCAGAACTCACCCGCCGCTATATTATGAAACGCTGCTTAAATTATAGGCTTTGTTTTAAAAGATGTAAATATGATATTCAGACAACTCCAGTACAAATAGTCTAGAGAAATATTTTGGATGTTGCAGACAGGGCAGTGAGGATTTATTTATTTAAACCATAACTTTTGGTGAGTTCATCAATTACAACTGCGCTGACCTGATGATTTCTGAGATATCAAGGACACTACACACAAATATGCATGATGTACTGATCACTAGAATTGCTTTTAATTATGTATTTTATAAAAATTGTTTTGTTCGATATTTTACCCACTCTAGAAAAAATGCCGTTATTGGTAACAATTATATCTATGTTGTCAACTCTAAATAAACTATATTTTAGTTGTCAGCGGGCTCGCTCATGCTTGACTCAGGAAAATTGAGGAATATCAGTATTTTTATAATGAAACTAGGCAGAAGGGTGTAGGGTCCAGCCTGCGCTACCAGGTCCCCGGACCAGACACCGCCCCGTCCGCGCCGGTCTACAGTGGAATGTCAGCTGTCTTCCTGGCAGACAGACACGATCCATCGGTGATGACGACACTTGAGGCAGTCCCTGGTCGCCCCGTTACAAATGGGCGTGAACATTTAATTTTCCAAAATGGAAACATCATAATATTGTACTAAAGGTGTATTCATATATTTCACTAAATCACAATAAGACTACGTTTAGTAGAAGCGCGTCCGGCCCCACCTACGTGTATATGAACACTGCTATTTGCTATTTGACGGGTTCTCAACCACTTTAATGTAATTTAAAGATTCTTCGGAATCGTAAAGGGTCCGCAGCCTTACTGGTCGCCGACCGGCCGGGGGCTCCGGGCCAGCAGCCCCCTGTACTACGTAATGAACACATTTCTTCATAACGCGTTTTGTCGCATTCCGTTACAAGCGTCACCCTCCGCGCATTGCCACGACAAGGTGTTGCATATTACAATACCGTAATTAACTTTGAAAGTTATCTTTGGAACTAATTAAATATTAAAATAAACCCAGAGACAGTCCAAGCGTTCCATTGTGTCACGTCAGATATGGCCCGCCGGAGTATTGAGTGGCGCGTGACGTCATTAGAGTGTATGCAACACTAGAGCGTGCTGTCGACCAATCCGAGTACGTTATGAGCATTCTAAAGAAAAACTCGTAACCGTTTTAAAACGTCATAAAATGAATCACATTAACAATTTACTTAAACACAATTTTCGATGCGGAGAAAGAGATAAGCAAATTGTAACGAGAGAGAGAGAGACAGAGAATTATTAACGTCGTTTTGTTACACGTGGCTTTCACATAGAGCTTTCCATTTTGTCGAAAAAAGTTTCGTACGAGATCGGGAGAGCTTTTGAATAGTCCGTGCGCGTTTGCTTAGAGCGACCCCCCTCCCCCGGCGGGCGGGTGTCGCGTCCGGGGCCGCTCATATGATGTTGCAGCAGCGGCAGTAGCGGGGCCGGGCTCCACCGGCGGCCGCGGGCGGAGTCACCGGGGCGAAGTACGCGTGCACTTTGATGTTGGGTAGATGGTTCTGGAATCATGGCGAAATCCAACTTATAATTTCTATGAGATTACTAAGCTTACTGGTGGTAGGACCTCTTGTGAGTCCGCGCGGGTAGGTACCACCGCCCCGCCTATTTCTGCCGTGAACCTGTAATTTGTAACTCTACTGAGACCTTAGAACTTATATCTCAAGGTGGGTGGCGCATTTACGTTGTAGATGTGTATGGGCTCCAGTAACCACTTAACAAAAGGTGGGCCTGTGAGGTCGTCCACCCATATATGCAAAAAAAAAAGAGGTCAGTGGCATATTATTAGTTTGTAAGACCCCCCCCCCCCACCGGGGTCCCTGTGCGCACTCACCCTGAGCTTCCGTATGGCGTTCCTCGTGACCATCTGGCAGTCGTAGAGCTCGATGAGCTGCAGGTTGTGGCAGGACGTCAGGTGCTCCAGCGCCTCGTCGGTCACCAGGGGACAGTTGTCCAGACCTGGGGACACACGGCGTGCGCGTCATGCTCGGCTCCCGATTCACTTGTCAAGTTTGTATCAACTTACGGGTAGATGTGGATATTGTACGTTGATTGTACGTGGTTGATATTATTGTACGTGGATATTGTATATTATAGTTGGTGGCCGCTATAATAATCATGAAAACTTCTCACTCAGGGGTCAATGGGCCAATCTATTTTTTGTATTAAAGTGAAACTTATATATTACATCGTCTCAAACTTTTTCGTCTGTGTGTCGCATGTCGCGTGACGGTCGGGCGCGGAGTAGGGATAAAGTGAAAGGCGCTCGTCAGAGCAGCCGAGGTCAATATGGCGGCGCCTATAGTTCGCAGCAACCGACCGTGTAGTGTATAGACTGTTTGTGCCAGTGATCCACGCTATTTTGTTTGTTCTTGTCAGAGTTAAATGTCTATAATGTGAAAAAAAAAGTTTCACTTTTACCGTGGTTTCATAAAACCACACAATCCTTCTTTTTATCAATACTTAAACAAAAAGGATATTTTATAAGATTTCAATAAAGACGGTAAATAGTAAGACATGAGACCGGTGTCCTTGCGCCACTCACCTAGCACGGTGAGGTGCTCGGCGGCGCAGGGGGACAGGGACAGCTGCTTTATGCCGTTGTCCGTGATCAGGTCACAGTGGGACAGCGTCTGAAATAATAAAAAAAGCAATCGTCAAAATAGACACGTGTCAAATGTGACAGCTGTCATTCAGCTTGCCCAGAATTTGACTGTTTGTTTGTCAGCTGGCAGCCGGGTTCTGTGTACTAAAATTTATTTTAACAAAGTGAAAAAAATGGCTACTATAGGCGCATTGCGATCGTAGAGTGAACAGGGGGGTACGACGACCAGGCCTCTCCGCCCCTCAAGTCTGTCGGAGTCGCCCGCTCTCTACCGAGCTCGCTTGATTACTCAGGTCCGAGACGTTTTTACATAAATAATACTAATTTAGTTGACCTAAGGCCACTGGGCCGCAGCACAGACAACGTGGCCGCACCGAGCTGCCGCACGGGACCGGTTCTTTTTAAATCGTTTAAATTGAATAAAGGCAGTTTAATAAATAAAGCCTTAGTAACATATAGTTCCTGTATAATAAAATCAACAAAGAATTTACCATATATGAAAATTATACACTGAGTGTAAAATAACTATCTCTAAATGGCTCAGTTCTAAAAACTATGACGGAACAGAGGCTATACTACATATATTAAAGTAAAACACACACGCACGCACGCACGCACGCACACGCACGCACGCACGCACACGCACGCACGCACGCACGCACGCACGCACGCACGCACACGCACACGCACGCACGCACACACACACACACATTTGTTATGTATAATTGGTAGTATTGTGGTATATAACGTGCTTTTATGGAAGAGCAGAGTCTCCTAGTACAGGCTTGCACGTTTAAAAGGAGACTCCAATCATTGTATTGTTTTGACTCGTTTTTAAAAATAAAGTACTTTTGTATTTGTATTTTGTATATAAACCTCACCAATTTCTCAAGTCGCGGACAGCCCATGGACAGGTGCACCAGGGTGGCGTCGGTGATGAGGACACACTCTTCTAAGTCCATGCGCTCCAGCATCCTGCAGTTCTACGGTGGGGAACAAAACGGATTCTCATTATATAATTATTATTTTTTAAGGAATTTTATGACCTGGTAACTAAGACCATTAGGTCAAGTTTTATTTTAATTCCAATGAAAACTATTTTACATGAAAAATGGTATTACGAAATGAAATGAAGTTGATTAAGCTGGCGCTTGCATACAATATACGACGGCTTTTGTTCGAGGGCTCACGGGGCCTTGATATTTGTGGTGTAGACCGTGGACTACGGCAGAACAACCACATTCGAAGTGTACCGTACCTGGGGCATTATCTACTGCCGACCCTGGCCGGGCCCCAGGATTTAACGTCCGGAAGATGTGCGCGCTATTATACTTGTAGTTCCCAATTAACCAGTAACATACTCTGACAACCGTCTGGTCATGAGTTATATGATTAGGTACAATTTATTACTGTCAGGCTTTTTTTCCTACCTAAGCTGAGAGCTTTGAGAGGCTATTTCAGTGTAACTTTAACTAGTAGGTGAGCTCACGGGGCTCAAACCGGAGTGATGCTAACACTGATTCTAGCAAGAGTAAAGCTTCGCAGAATCTACCACCGGATCAGAAACGTGACCCACTGAGAAGATCCGGCGAGAAACTCAGTGGGCTGTGTCTATGAGTTCATTTACTTGTCGAACCGGGACCGATGACCGATGCTTGAGGTATCTAAAAGCACAGTTAGTGGATCGGGAGGATTCGTAATGACGTGAGAGTATGAGGGGGTACCCTTGCGAGCGCCTGGAAGCCGGCGTCGGTGAGCTGCGTGCACTGCGCCAGCTCGAGCGTGGCGAGGCGCGGCGCGGCGGCGGCCAGCGCGGCCAGCGACGCGTCCGTGAGCCGCGCGCAGCCCGACGCGCACAGCCGCCGCAGCGCGCCGCCCAGCCGCGACACCGCCTCGTCCGACACCGTCTGCGCAGCCGGCGCCCCTTGCAATACAATACTTGGCGACTCTGAACATAGCCGCAGGTCAATTTTCCGAACCGTACACTCGTAAAAAAAAGAGTTATTAGCATTCAATTTTGAACGTTAAATATTCATTATTAATTATTTAAAGGACAATGCCCGTTTTCTATGGGCGTTTGGGCCCCTAAAAAAAGTTGTCGGGTGATGATGATTTTAACTTAATTTGATAGACAAAGAAATATCGTTTCATATTCAGAAAACGATTTTTATATTCTCACCCAGGTTTAAGAGAAATCTGTTTTTTTCTGCAGCTAAAATTAAGTTGTTAATTGTTTTCTTCGAAATCAATAATCGCTCTCATCATTATTTACAGTATTAAATAAGTTAATTGTGGTTAATGTTGCTAGAAATAAGCCCTTACGTACATTTTACAAACAAGCAGGCAAAGAGCGTAGCCTATACAGCCTAGTCTGTCATAGTTATATTTTTTATATATTTTTTATGTTAATAAAAATCCGGTGTATTTCTTTTTATTGCTTTTTGGGAGTTTTGACGTCAACTTGATGAATAGCACATTGAGTGAGCGTGAATTTCCGCAACCTTTTATCTTGAAAAAAAAAAACAGTCACTGCTATGTTAGCCACAGTTTTATTCCAATGCCTTAATAATCGTGAACAACGATTATTGACATTTAATACACAAAACAACACCCAATTTGTATATTATACATCACAATAAGCTATTAAAAAAACATAAAATAAAACTTCAAGTGACGCTTCACTCGGGTTGCTGCCAAAACTCTCTGATCATATATAATAAGAATAGAGTAATGGTAGGCCATTGAGATTTTTACTAATGGAATCATTAATATCTAAAAATATTAAATAATTCATGGGTTTAAGTAATAATTATTATTACAATACATAAATATTGAATTGAACAACAATAAACTAAAAAGTCTGTGAATTATAACCATTAGCAATTTTTTTAATTTGTTGCTCAAGTCACAGACAACTCTTTCGTTTGTCAGCATATAAGTTTACTATAAGGCTGTATGGGCTAATTTTCCCTTTGTCTATTGGCGAATTCAAAAACTATGGTACTCAGTTTTGGGATGTTATCAAATAATTAATTTATTTTTTTGTAAAACAATGCCAGGGTGAAAGAAATGTTGATACATAAACTAAACAACATGAAAAAATAAGGCATAGTTTTTCAAGTACAAATAGTTTTGTCATGAAGTTGGCCCACTTTTGGGCATTGTCCTTTAAAATAAAATATAACTTCTTACGCGCATACATAAATACACGCACCCTTTTTTTTTATTGCCTTTGTAGGCAGACGAGCGCACAACCCACCTGATGGAGAGCTGTTACCGTGGCCCATGGACTTCAGCAATGCTAAAGACAGAGCCAAGCCGCTGCCTACCGCTCAATACTCTCCACAAGCCTCGTTTGAAGAAGGACATGTCATAGCGCTCAGGAAACACCGTGGAGGGGAGCTCATTCCATAGCCGGATGGTACATGGCTGAAAAGACCTCTGGAAACGCACTGTGGATGACCGCAGTGGCTCCAGGTAGTATGGATGAACTCTACTCCGGTGGCGGGCGGTGCGATGGTAAAACGAGATTTTATATCTTTAAACGAGCAATTCTTATATATATATATATATATATAATCTGAATCTCGGAAACGGCTTCAACGATTTTTATAAAATTTAGTATACAGGGGGTTTCGGGGGCGATAAATCGATCTAGCTACGATTTATTTTAGAAAATGTTGTTTTATTGTTTTCAATAATCAACTTTATGACTCTTCCCGACATCTATTGGCGAATAATAATACTATTTTTCATAATTTCAACTAACTGCTTTAAAGACACAATAACACTAAAGCTATTTCAGCAGATGGCGTTGTTAAGCCACATCAAAAAATCGTTTAGTGACGGTATCATCTCGAACAATTCCTCAGAGCACTCCCCATGGAGTGCCAGTCCCCGGGTACAGACACGGTGCGGCGGGCACGTACCTCGCAGCCCTGTATGTCCAGCACCTCGAGGTCGGGGCAGCGCGTGGCGAGGCTGATGACGGCGCGGTCGTTGACGTTCTTGCATCCTGCAACACCACGAGACCACTCAACTGTCGCACTTCGCGGACTCTTTATTATCAACAATTGTTCATTTGAACCCAGAGCCCCTAGAGCCATAAGGCAGGGTCGCTTCGTTACAGAGATAGAGTGGACAGTATAATAAATAAGAAATAATAACTTTGAACATACGTCTAAAGAAAAATATTTATTGTTAAAAAATTTTTAGTTACAATAAGGATTTTGTTTTTCAGTATCATTCAGTATCATTCAGTGTCAGGCAGTAAAGTCTGTCTTCAATTAAAAAAGAGGGCTTAATAATTTATTAATACTGTTTACTATTTAATTTTTAATATTAATTTTAAAAGAGATTAAGGCCTTTAAATATTTTTTTCTTATTATATCACAGAAAACACAAGTCTTTTATTGATCTTGTTTTGAAATACTCCAGACGGGTATATAAATAAAAACCTAAGAGAAAATGAAGGCAACATTTGTAACAATAATCCTAAGTGGATTATTGTTCTATATTCATGTATGTAATTTAGCATCGAGAGAATCTTTAACAGAGGTATATATATGTAAGACGCAACATCTCTGCACGGTTGAGCACGTCCTATGTGACCGGCGGTCGGCCTCACGGAGGTCACATGGGACTGCATCATCGTTCCACGGTCAGCCTAGCGTGGTGTATGTTGACCTCAAATGACGTCAAATGTTATGAAGTTGCGTTGAACCATTCTAGCGGCAATTTTCTTAAAAAAGAAAGGCGTTCAACTGTATTGTTGAGGTACAGCACTAGCTGCGTGTCTCCGCACTAGTGATGTTGACTGGTTACTATGGTTACATTTTCTTCTTATGAAGATTGTGTCGTAGTAAAGTTTTTATGAATAAAATATAGTTTGTGATAAATAACAGAGTCTGCTTATTCTTCCACATAAAATCTTAACATTTATAGTTCAATACGGCCCAGGGACAGCAGCAGACGGGCGCCGCCCCCACCAATTCCACTATCGTCAATACGTAGTCTGGGTACAGATTCCAGGGCCTCACCTTTACAAATGAAGCTCTTGAGCTTGGGACAGCCCCGGGCCAGCGCCTCCACGCCGCTCTCCGTTATGGACTGGCACCACGACACGTTCACGTGCGTCAGCAACTGGAAATAGTTACATTTACTCATTGAATACACACACAGTGACGTAGCCAACATCATGTTGTTCATAACAAAGCCATTTCGTGCCCGTGCGCCCGGGGGGCGGGGGGTTGGGGGCTTCGAGTGCACTACTGTACTGAGCACGCAGCGGGACAACACGGGGGGTGTTGGTGGCGTGAAGCAATGGGGTGGGGCAGCCTGAACCTCGCGTCTCGAGATGGGACACTGCTGTCTATGGGATAAAGCCAGTGATGGGACGTGGGCGGGAGTGTCCAGTAGTGCAGCGGCGGGGCTGGGCTGGTGGGCAGATGAGTGAGGCGCCTACTTACAGGACAGCCGTCGGCCAGCGCCTTTAGAGAGATGTCCGACACGCTGGGGCAAGAGTCCAAATTTATTCTAGAAAAAAAAAAAACAATATTTGACATCGCTGTGTTGCTGTATTTAAATATTAAACTAGCTTTTTCCCGCGACTTCATTTACGTAGAAGTAAGTATATTTTTGAATAATAGAATGTTAAGGAGCTATTTAAGGTACAAAAATCATGCTTTTTAGCCGACTTCAAAAGAGGAGATTATTAGTGCTCCGCTCGTATTAGTCTTAGTGTGATGTTATATAGCCTTCCTCAATAAATGGGCTACCTGAGACTGAAATATTTTTTCTAATCGGACCAATAGTTCCTGAGATTAGCGCGTTCAAACAAACAAACTCTTCAGCTTTATAATATTAGTATAGATTAATACTCTATTTAATGTAATGAATTAATTAGTTTCCTTCATTTATTTTTCGACAATCCGACATGCCATTATGCCCCTCAATAATTATTATTATTTTGTCAATAAAACTTCCGTTCGTACAGACACGTGCGTATCATTCGTCTAGACTAACAATTCTTAGACTATCGTTTTTAAAAATCACTTACTGAACCTCATCTTCCTATAAGTCACGTAGATATGTATACGAGGGCTGCACTAAAAGTATCGGGAATGGAATATTTCCACTGTTCCTGTCATATTAAAATCTTTTTAATTGAAAACTCCTTGGTTTTAAAAATCGAATACCATTTATTTATTTAAAAAAAGATTCTCGGTCTTGTCACGAGGTTTTGTCAAACTTGTTTAGTCGTTGAGAAAATGGAATTGACTCGAGAAAATTCAAGAGCGATGATTTATTATGACTTTCGAAGTGGTTTAACACAAAAACAGTGTGTTGACCGGATGATTTTTGCATTTGGTGATGAAGCCCCATCCAAAACCACAATTTATCGCTGGTTTGCTGAGTTTCAACGTGGACGTGTCAAGCTCAGTGATGATCCCCGTCAAGGTCGTCCAAAAACTGCAGTCACCCAAGAAAACGTTGATGCTGTGCGTAAGCTGATTGAGGAAGATTTGACATGTGACATACCGCGAAATTCAGGCAACTTTAGACATTGGCATGAGTCAAATACAAATAATCTTGCATGAACAATTAGGTGTAAAAAAGTTGTTTTCCCGATGGATACCGCATTCACTCTGTGAAGAGCAAAAAGCGGCTCGCGTTACTTGGTGCGTCAGAACTCTCGAAAGATTCCACGCAGGATCCTCAAATGCTGTATACAACATTGTATCAGGTGACGAATCCTGGATATACGCGTACGAACCCGAAACAAAAAACCAGTCACGAGTTTGGGTGTTCGAAAATGAGTTAAAGCCAGCAAAAATTGTTCGTTCACGGAGTGTTGCAAAAAAAATGGTGGCCACGTTTGTCCCCAAAACCGGCCATGTTACGACTATTCCTCTTGAGGGACAAAGAACGGTTGATGCAGAATGGTATGTTAGCATTTCTTTGCCACAGGTCGTTTCTGAACTCCATCCTCCATCACGACAATGCGAGTTCTCACACCGCGCACAGAACAAAAGAGTTTTTAGAGCAAGAAAACATAGAATTATTAGACCATCCGCCGTACAGCCTCGACCTAAGCCCTAATGATTTCTATACTTTCCCTAAAATAAAGAATAAATTGCGTGGACAGAGATTTTCATCACCTGAAGAAGCTGTGGACGCCTACAAAACGGCCATTTTGGAGACCCCAACTTCCGAATGGAATGGTTGCTTCAATGATTGGTTCCATCGTATGGAAAAATGTGTCAAATTTCGCGGAGAATACTTCGAAAAGCAATAAATACATTTTTAAATAGTAATGTTGTGTCACTTCGTTAATTCCCGAAATTTTCAGTGCCACCTAGGTACATATTGCAATGAGTCATAATTTGAAACATTATAACCCGACTCTGTACTTCTAATGCAAATAATTTACTAATTTTCATATATTAACTACACTGACAGTTGTGACAACTGTCAATTCCAAAGTCCGTCACTATTGACATTGACAGCTCTACTCACTTCTGCAGTTTGCTGCATCTCCTGCCCAGCGCCTGGCACGTCTGGTCCGTTATCTTCTTGCATTTGTTCAGGTTCAGATCTTCAATGTTCGGACACGACTGGAAAATGATAGCAACGGTCAAACATCAAGGGGCGCAGAGCAGTGTTACCTCGGCACCACGCTGGCGCACCGTGAGCTCTTGTGAGCAGCGGTGAGCCAGGCCAGGTTCGAACCTGCGCCAGCGTCTTCATGGAGCCGTCGCCGATGCTCTCGCAGCCCCTAAGGGACAGCTGCCGGAGGAACCCGCCGCATCGCTGCGAGATGTTCTCTATGACCGGACCCTGGGCGGAAATATCTCACTTTAGTTTATTCGTGCTCTAAAAGTAACATTGACTGTCAAGTTTAGTACGCTTTACATTGCGCGTTCACTTAGCAATTTTTTTTAATGGATTTTATGACCTGGTAACTAAGACCTTTAAGTCATGTCTTATTTTAATACATATTCATATTTTTATGAAAAATGATAATATGGAGTGAAATTAAATGAAATGAGATCAAATATAACCTCAGTAAAATGGTGGCCATTTACTGAGACTTTTTCTGTAAACTTTTTGGAGGATCCCGAGAAGTTACGTTCAGCGGCTTTGTTTCATTTTCCCACATTTGTGCACTTTCACAGATATTAAACAGTTAATAAACCACCGTTATTACACATTTAAACCTGAAGAAACACTAAATAGTCAAAATAAAACAAATCACACAACTTCACTGCTCGCGTTCCCGCCAAAAAGTCCCCCTTAGTAAATTAATTTTAGGTTAAAGTAGTAATTGTTTGCTTGTTTACGCTTTATAATCCGCAATAATACTTGATTATAGTTAAAATTTTATACAATGATCAAAAAGCCGAGCGCTATAACATGTCCTTCTTCAAACGAGGCTTGTGGAGTACTTAACGGTAGGCAGCGGCTTGGCTCTGCCCCTGGTATTACTGACATCTATAGGCGATGGTAACCACTCACCACCGGAGGGGCCGTATGCTCGTATGCATACGTCATAATCGGTTGCTCTTGGCAGGGCAGTCGTGGTCATGAGGAATTCTTGGCAGATGTTTTCCATAGTTTACGAACCGAGGCCCGGCGCACACACTCGTTAAGTGGGGTCTCAGTAAGGTCTTTCACCTGATCAGTCCAGCGCATGGGGATTCGTCCACGAGATCTCTTACCATTGACCCTACCCTGAACAATCTATATATATATATAAATGAAGTGCTGTTCGTTAGTCTGGCTAAAACTCGAGAACGGCTGGACCGATTTCGCTAATTTTGGTCTTGAATTATTTGTGGAAGTCCAGAGAAGGTTTAAAAGGTAGATAAACATGAAAATGCTCGGATTTAAATAGAAATAACAACTTTGTTTTTACTTTAATGTGTCCCCCGTCGGACGGATTCCATTTATTTGTTTTAAGTTTATTTTATGCAAAAGTTTAGGTCTTTTATTTATCGATTGAGGCATTACGAAGTCTACCGGGTCAGCTAGTAAACAATAAATAACTCGTATGCGTAAAAGGGCAATAAAACAAGCCTCCCTCGTACAGTCCTACAAAGAGTAAGTTAGCGTCACGCGGCGGATCCCACTCACCTCCACATCCCTCTGGAACTCGAACAAATCTATTCGTTGCCAGTTGGAGCCGTCGAGCGCCAGAATATTCCATAGCTTGGAGACCTGTAACGATCAGCTGTTATGTGTTTTTGTTCGTATCCTATTAAGCGCTTCTTTTAAGCTCGCAGTGGATCCAGTTTGAGGGACACTTATTCAGTGTGCGTAATTTTAAACTTTTTCGTCTGTGTGTCGCATGTCGCGTGACGGTCGGCCGCGGAGTAGGGATAAAGTGAAAGGCACTCGTCAGAGCAGCCGAGGCCAATATGGCGGCGCCTATAGTTCGCAGCAGCTGACCGTGCAGTGTATAGACTATTACTCATTAGTGCCAGTGCTCTACGCTATTTTGTTTTTGTTTTTGTCAGTGTTTAATGTAAATGTTGTTTGTCAGAGTTAACTGTCTATAATGTGAAAAAAAAATTCACTTTTACCGTGGTTTCATAAAACCACACAATTTTTTATTAAATGTGTAGACGAACTCACAGCCCACCTGGTGTTAAGTGGTTACTGGAGCCCATAGATATCTTAAACGAAAATACCGCCACCCAACTTGAGATATAAGTTCTAAGGTCTCGGAGTAGTTACAACGGCTGCCCCACCCTTCAAGCCGAAACGCATTACTGCTTCACGGCAGAAATAGGCGGGGCGGTGGCACCTACCCGTGCGGACTCACAAGAGTTTTTTAATGTCCTCGATAGCGTAAAAGTTAACTCAAATTTGTATGCAGTTGGAACAGCGACGCTAACGGCAAACGTTCCAACTCCATACAGATTTGAGTTAACTTTCACTCTGTCGAGAACGTTAAAACACTCGTACTAAGCACACTGATCGCTAAATCGATACGGTGCTCGATTTTCGCTATTAAGACCCCGGCGTTAGGTTCTGGGGGTCGCCAACCGTTTTAAATCTAATTCGGTGTCACTCACAATAGGTACCGTCGACCCGGAAACTTGAGGTCGGGGTCATGAATAAATTGAATTATATGCAAATAAAATTAAATTAAATTTTAACACGTGCAAATATGTAGTACTAACCGGTATTGCTAGTTTTAATTATTTATTTTTAATGTAATTTTAATACGCAATGGTGCTTCTATGATTGGTTTGCAAATCTAATATAATATTGTTTATTTTCCCTGTGACTGGTGCTGCCAAACTTGAGACATAAAGTCTCCTATGCCTTACTATAGCAGAACTTAAGAAATGTTCACGATTGACTTCCACGTTGAAGGAATAACATAATGTAATAAAAACCAAACCCAAAAATTATAATTTGCGTAATTACTGGTGGTAGGACCTCTTGTGAGTCCGCACGGGTAGGTACCACCGCCCTGCCTATTTCTGCTGCGAAGCAGTAATGCGTTTCGGTTTGACCTTAGAACTCATATCTCAAGGTGGGTAGCGGCATTTACATTGTAGATGTCCATGGGCGCCAGTAACCACTTAACACCAGGTCCACCCATCTAAGGAATAAAAAATGATAAATATATTATATATATATTTTTAAGAGCAGTACCTACCTGCGCACATCTGCACAGCGACACCACGTCTAAGTACGACAGTATCCTCAGCAGCAACTCCTTGGGCAGTTTCCTGTTGATGTGGTTCTCATCTTCGTTCGTAAAACGAGTTATCTGTAACGTAAAATAAAACTTTTACAATTCTTATTCATATTCCATTTCACTGATTAGCAATGAAGCATTTGCATTAAAAGCAAAATTATTATTATTACATTACATTGTGTATTTGTATGTATACATATTTATAATAACTAGAGGTCCCGCAGTAGTCGAAATTCGACTATAATTAATTGGAATTGTAAGTTTGTACACTATTATGATTGTATTTTATACTTCTATAATCACAAACTTCGCCAAGACTACACTATAAAAATATTTACAAAAGCAAACAATATTTAATCTATTCTCAATTTGACAACAGGCGTCAAGAACAAAAGTTTGACAATAAATAGTATGCATGCGTGTGTGCGTCAAATACATGGTATGTAGTGTGTATAATGTTTTCTTTATTGATTTAATGTATCTTTTATGCATTAGAGGTTTGGAGCCTCTGGGTTTGCGGAGGGACTTCGGTTCCCTCTGTATTTTATACCGTATGTTCCATGGGGAGTGCTCTGAGGAATTGTTCGAGATGATACCAGCATCTCGTTTTTACCATCGCACCGCCCGCCACCGGAGTAGAGTTCATCCATACTACCTGGAGCCACTGCGGTCATCCACAGTGCGTTTCCAGAGATCTTTTTTGCCACGTACCATCCGGCTATGGAATGAGCTCCCCTCCACGGTGTTTCCCGAGCGCTATGACATGTCCTTCTTCAAACGAGGCTTGTGGAGAGTATTAAGCGGTAGGCAGCGGCATGCTGAAGTCCATGGGCGACGGTAACCACTCACCATCAGGTGGGCCGTATGCCCGTCTGCCTACAAAGGCAATAAAAATAAAAATAAAAAAAATAAACTTTTAAAATATATTAGCATTGTGCACTTCTTCTCTATATTCTCTTTAAGTGTGGAAAATTTCATACTCCTCCGTCCGCGCAATTTTCGTAAAAAGGGATACAAAGTTTTTGCTTCACTTATTAATTTATAAATATTTAAATGTATGGTGTTTGTGTATGTATGTGTATGTTGAATTGAAATATAGATAATATTTCAATTGATTGGTACACCGCGTGTAATTCGTTTCCAAATGTCCACCTGATGGTTGTCTGGAAGAGATCGCTCTTTTTTTTTTTATTGCTTTATACCAGCTACTTCCATTTGACTCCATACAGAAACGGGCTGTTCGGATGGTCGGTGGTCCCGCGTTTTTAAGCTGTTAATACAGCTTATTTAGTAATAACATGTTTACTAGTGGGTGGCAGCATTTACATTGTAGATATCTATAGGCTCCGGTAACTACTTAACACCAGGTGGGCCGTGAGCTCGTCCACCCATATAAGCAATAATAAAAAAAAAATACCCTGGAGTACTTTTCTTTCACAGAGATGCGCGACCGCCTTTGTATTGGGACACAAAATATAGACATAAATCACGTCACGTGGGTAGCTGGGACACACAAGGGTCATACCGCTTCCGACCAGTGTCAGGAGACAACCACATGAGAGTTACGTTCAGAGGTGTGGGTCAATGGATAGATTAAGGACCGTTAATTCATTTGCAGGAACACACCAGATGCAAACCGCTTACAACGGATTACTCTATATATATATGGTAGGGCTGGATTCCACAATGCTATTAATGTATATATAGCTACTAAACAAATAAAAAAAGAAAATGAGAATCAGTTTTATTTTTATTTTTATTATTTGCCGATTGCAGATAAATATAGAGAAAAAAAATATATTTTTTTTAAATGCGCCACCCAGCTTGAGATATAAGTTCTAAGATCTCAGTATAGTTACAACGCATTACTGCTTCACGGCAGAAACAGGCAGGGCGGTGGTACCTACCCGCGCGGACTCACAAGAGGTCCTACCTCCAGAAACAACAGTTGACAAACAAAGAAGAATAAGACACTTAATTATTGAGTCTTTGCTTATCTCAATTTAGACTATCACATAATTCCCTATATTAACTATTTAAGAAATTGTTTTATTAATAATAGACAATACACACATGTTTTTGCTTAATTACAGAAAAACAAATTTAAGGAACCAGATCCAGGATAACATAGATATTGCAGTCACGGTAATTTATCTATTAAACCTTTGGGTAATTACACCGTACACTTGGTAATACACTTGGTAATAAATAGATAAATTAGATCTATCACTGGATCAGCTCTCAACCCACTGAGAAGATCTCACAAAAAACTCAGTGGGCTGTATCTATGGATTATTTCGCTTGTGGTTTTTTTATCTACGCGAACAAATAGGATTATGTCGGCAAGAGTTATTCTAACAAAAACTGACTGTGAATGAGGTACCAATTCTACACACTGGTTTGTTTGTGAGCCATCATAACCACATCCACGCGTGAGATCTATGCCATCAAAATGACTATAGACAAGGTTATAAATTATACTACAGTCGGTACAGTATCAGGAATAGGAAATACACCTGGTGAACTCTGTGGGGTCTTAATTGTATCGTATAGTGGCTCCCTGGCCCTACCGGGACACATGGCATCATGGCAGAAATAGTCAGAGCGATGGTTCTTACCCTGGGATTAAAATACACCATACTACCAATGACTGTGTTTTATTATTGAATTTTAAGAGCACATTCAATGTTGTTTTATCTTGTATTATTTAATGATTAATTAAGGTTTGTTGAAGTCTAAGATGATGATGAAGTCGTTTAAGTAAATGTCAGCACTTTGAAGTGTATATTTACTAGAGAAAAAGGCTCAGAAGGGCTCAAAAAGTCTCATGGTGTTCCATAACTCAGTTAATGTCTCCATACCTGTGTTTGTCTCTTTTGATGTATTTTCTATCACTGCTGTTGGGGAATGCCCTTAGTATTTTGACTATACCCATTTAACCCATTTAATATATCCTAAATTACATTCAGCAGCCACGTTTAAAAATTTCTTTAGATCTTACCTCGGTGCTTAAAAAGTTTCCTATAATTAGGAGCCTAATTATTCATTCCATAACTGTCATAGCTAATGTCATAAGACTGTTTTATGTCATGTATTTTACTACAATCAACAAATCGGGGAAAACTGGAAATACTGAACTCACTATCTATTATTTTCATATATTGTTTGTTATGTACCGTGGAGACTAGAAACACATTGTATGATTCTACACAAGCTGCATAATTGTCTAGATCTAGAATATGAAACTTTAATTAGAATACTATCAGCGTCATTGCAATTTTTCTTGGGAGAATATACTGGCCTGAATTTTTTTAAAGATAATAGGTAGGTACTTTTCCTAACTCTTATCCTTCACAAATGTATGTTAGGCAGTTACAATGTGGGGAACATGTTAATGTATGATGTGTAATTTAAGATGTTCTGCATTTTTCATTACAAATATATGTCATACATTTTAATATGCAAGGTTTTTTTTTGAAAGCGAATTATAGTTTAGTTTTTTTATTATAAATAATAAAAAATTGAAAATATTTCTACAGTGCATGTATTTATACATAATTATTGTATTATTAATGTGTGTGCAAATGTTAAATTAATTTTCTTAATTTCGATAGAATCATAACGGTAGCGACGCATGAGTTGAGTGTCCGGCGCACGCGCAGGTCGTTTACACTGACCCGAACAAAGAAAAGCAATTAAAACAATTGTGGTTTCTTCATTTTTAAATCACTTTTTACAGTTGGATTATTTTAATGAAAAAAAAAGTATGTAACCGGAATGAATTAATATGTAAGATTACATGTATTAACATGTAAGATTGACAAAAACGGAACGTAAAACATTGAATTTAAAAATAGAACATGTTTATATTTTGACAGGTTTCACACTCGCGATATCCTATCCTAAATAAATGTCATGTACATATGATTTGTTTCAATAAATACGTATTTTTGTAAAGAACAAAGGAATTAATTCGAATCCATGTCAGCTGTTCATGTGAAAAAAAAACACAAACAAAGATACTCATCAATTTACCTCGAATTTACTCCTCCCAGAATGCGTCATGCTCGGGTACGGCGTTACTTTCGCCACGCTGCTATGTTATTTAACCAAAACGCCGGCACTAAGCAGTTATTTCACTCAGAGACGTAGTACAAAACAAATATGGAGGAAATTTATTTGATTTTCGCAGACAAGAGATTTGATGGCCTTCGTCAGCTGCGGCCAGTGCTGCCAGACTAAAATGTAAATACTCCCGTATTAACTATTTTTGAGCATTATCTGTAATGAATTATTAATGTGGAGTTCAGGTGTAATATAGTTGTTTCCGATCTGTTTTGTGTGTTCGTTCTAAACATGTGTAAGTAATGCGAGTGGTATTACTCCGGTAATATTACTCTACGATGTAATGCAACATCACACATTACGCTAAGGAAACAAACATCACACTATCACCCACAGAACACTATTACTTCTAGCGAAGCTATCACCCAACATGTTTCTTTCTTTGTCGTGTAATGTTGCTTGATACACGAACGGAACCGAGCGAGCGAGACAGACAGACCGATCTACGCAAAATAAATGAGCAAGCGACACGGAATTATTCCTAGTGATTTTGAACCGTATGCCCTGGCCGCTAGGTACATTTTTATACCTATGGTACGTCTGAATTTTAATATAGGTATTTGTGTTTATATTTTTCATGGGCCAGCCAGTAGCTCCCCGCAAGTAGTTACTTAATTTTTTATTCGCAACTTTTGTAAAATCGCTAGTCGCTCGTAATTGTTTAGTAATATTTCATATTAATTTTTGTGTTTGAATTACTTAAGCACTTGCTTGAAGATAGTTTTATTATTTGTTTTAATGCGTGTTTAATAAGTGAAAGAAAGAATGGCGTCTAAATGAAAGTACAGTCCTCTTTGGATGCATTTTGAGGAGACCGCGCCGAAACAATGCGTCTACTGCTCTCGTATATTAACATTATCGTCGAGCTCAATTTGCATTCTAAGTCGCCATATGAAATACGTTCATCCCACAATAAATTATATTAAGTAAAAAATAAAATTATTATAATTAAATAAGTCAATCTCTGTCAAGTAATATAACAGTGTATTACAATACAAAGTATGAACACATCACTTAAGTAATGATTCGGGTGTATAGATACAATGTATTCGTCACAGTATCTATTGAACGCACCGAGTAATGTTAAGAGTGATGTGTAATGTTTTCGAGTAATATCACCTGTCTGTAAAAGTGATGTCATATCACATTACATTGAGAAGTGATGTTTTGCGCAAGTCTAGTTCGTTCACTGGACCTTTTACTTATTTGCCAAACTTAATGTCATGTATTTCCTGGGCACCTCTTGTAGTTTTTACATTAATTTAAAAACCCTTCTAGAATGGTATTTTCTTGAAAAACCGGATCAATAACAGAAGTTTTTAAATGAAGCTCTCACTTCTGGAAATATAATTTCCTATTGATGTCCTTCAAACAAACACACCCATAAGCTTGTCTGGTCCAAAATTTGATTGAAGCAATTTTGAGTGCTTGGTTCGTCCTACTTACTAGAAATCTCAATTATGGTCAGTGGTTCTTTTATATTCTTAGTTTGATTGAAAATAAGCCGTCTAGTGGCCGACGCCCGTAAACAGAATGTGTATAAGAGAAATGACCTAACTCGCTTTCTTCTTTTCTCCACGGTCGAGTGGTTCGCGAGAGGCTCTGTCTATTCTCACTCTCACTCCCCTAATCTGTATATTTTCTCTCTAACCGTAACGACTCTGTCACGAGTTAAATTTTACTCTCAACGTGCCTAAAGAAGTTTCACTTCAAATATTAATAAGAGGTTTTACCGATACACTCTCGGTGTTTTTAGGCTTTTTCTAGAATCGGCCACTGTTCTCGTTGAACTCCTCGAAGATTTCAATATGCGACGTAATCTACAGACAGAATCAACTCAGATTCAAACCAAATCTTATCAGCGGGTCGCGATTCCGATCCAGTGGTAGATCCAGCGAAGCACTGCTTTTGCTAGAGCAAATGTCAAAATGATCTAAATTAAAGTCAAAATAGTCGCTCAAGGCTATTAGCAAAAAGTTGTAGGCAAAACAAGCGCCTAAAAATTGTCCAAAGTTAATTTGAAATTTGTCTTGGTGTCATTTTCCAATTTTTCATAAGCTGGTAACATTAAAACACGTTCCAAAGATTTGCTATAAGACGAATGCAAATTTTCACATACAATATTTATTCTTCACTTTAACTAGATCATTTTCCATATAGCCATCCTGTTGTCGGATATGCAAATGTTTCTCAAACATGGAGTTAATAAAATAGTAACTCTATGTTCTCAAATTAATGGTATAAAATGTTTTGTTGTCAGATAACAAAGCAATTGTGACAAAAATTATAGTATAATAAAGTAGTTATTATCGTTTTATTTTAATTATTTTCAACACCGTCGTTCGAGGTTCGAGGAGGTTTTACTTTTTTGTATGTAGACAACTAAAGATATCATTATTGTAAACACTTAGGTAATTACATAGTCATGTTACTTTGTGTTTTGTATTATTATATTCACGATAAGAAAGGTTTCTTTTAATCGATTAGATAGGTTGCTGAGCTCACAGCCCATCTGGTTTTAAGTGGTTACCGGAGCCCATAGACATCCACAGCATAAATTCCGCTACCCATCTTGAGACATAAGTTCTAAGTTCCAGTTTTACAGTACAACGTCTGCCCCACCCTTCAAACCGAAACGCATTACTGCTTCACGGCAGAAATACGCTGGGTGGTGGTACCTACCCGCACGGACTCACAAGAGGTCCTACCACACAAAGCCACTAGTCATTCGTACCACGCTCGACACTGATTATTTGTTGTTTGTTATTAATATAATTTTGTAATTGGCTTTTTATCAATTTACGTGTTTTATTATCTGATTAATTTCGATATGAAACGATTATTTACCAAATAAATAAGAACAATTGAGTTTTGTTTTGCGTAGTGGCAGTTGGTCTCGGGTTAGCATTGTCCTTTTTTAGGATTGGGACGACTTACTAGTACCTACTACTACGTACTACTTCAACTACGTAGTTCATGTTGGATGTTCAAGGAGATAAATAGATACAGTAATTAAACAACTTCATTTGCTTTTGTTTTTATTGTACTCACACACGATATATAAGAATATAAAAAATATAAAAATAAAATTTTTCAAAATTGATTAAAACACGATTTATTAACCATGTGTTCATTTTGTTTGCTTAATCAGTACAATTAGTACAATTAGATACTCTTAAAATTTCGAAAATGAATAAAACAAACACAAGATGTAACTAAAAAGTGTTTTAAATGATCTGCAACTCGCGAGACGACATTAAAAGACAGTAACGCCGTGATGATGACAGTGGAATCCATCCTATACCTTAATGAAAGGGTCAGCGATAGGATTATCAACCTTGTCGAACGGGTAATACGGGTGGTTCTGCCAAAACGACGGCAGGGTGTATCTGGTATGTGTATCGAACCCGTTAATCTTCTCGACCTCGTCTGGTGTAAGAGTGAAGTCGAAGATGTTAATGTTCTCCTCCAGGCGTTTGGGGTTGATGGTTTTGGGGATTGGCACGACTTTGCGCTCAATCTGAAAATTATAAGGTTTCTATTAAATCGACATAAGTACTTTACCTTTTTTTTATTGCTTAGATGGGTGGACGAGCTCACAGCCTACCTGATGTTAAGTGGTTACTGGAGCCCATAGACATCTACAACGTAAATGTACCACCCACATTGAGATATAAGTTCTAAGGTCCCACTATAGTTACAACGGCTGCTCCACCCTTCAAACCGAAACGCATTACTGCTTCACGGCAGAAATAGGCAGGGTGGTGGTACCTACCCGCGCGGACTCATGAGAGGTCCTACCACTAGTAATTACGCAAATTATAATTTTGCGGGTTGGTTTTTTATTACACGATGTTATTCCTTCACCGTGGTACCTATCGGGAGGTGCAATTACTGACGTCTCCGTGTCCCGAATGACGTCACACGGCGCCGAGTGAGTAATTTGAAGCCTTGCTCGCTATCTAATCAATAATTGACTTACCACACCTTTTACGACCTGATCTCGCTCTTACTATTATCATCTTTTTATCGCGTAGGTTGTTGAATACCACACTACCACGCCTATCTTTAGACAAGAGGTCTATCTCGGCCTTGGAACGCAAGACGTTTAGTAGATTAATCCCTGAGTCACCTTCCGATAACTACGGGAATGGTCCATAGTACTTTAAGCCGACACCGCGCTCGGAGTATATTACAATTGCCAATAACTATATACATGTAGTGGTCACGGGAGATTGAGGTGTTGTGCGTTGTACGTCGGCATTTGATTATTGATCTAACTACAGTCTTAAGTTTTATTTGTAAAGCAACTGACGTTTCCGCTTCATTGCTCACAAAGAACTGATGCTGACTTGGGGTCTGGTAATTTTGTTTGGCTTGGGACTTAATTTTCATTATGAAATAGCGATAGATAAACTGCGACCCTCGTGCTCCATAGTAAAAGCTTTATTTTAATGAGCTCGTGGATCATCGCACATACGCTACATACTGCTTTAAGGAAATAGAGCATTACCAGTCCGTGTACTGTTTTGAAGAATTTTATCAGACCTTGATAGTGCGGAATCCTGCGCAGTAACACCAAAGGAAACTCAGTTTTCCCCACTTAAATCCGATTTGAATACACTTACCAATGCATTTGAGCTTTCAATTACTTGAACGACGTCTTATGGCAAACGTCGGCACTCTAGCTGGATTGGCCCTAAAATTGTCTCTCCATCGCAGCCAATGAATAACAGTAAAAATTCTCTTCAAATACTAACCTGCCATCTCAAGACAATTTGAGGAGTGGTCTTCCCGTATTTCTGGGCGATGGAGCTGAGCACTGGATCGTCCATCTTGGGCCCTTGGACTGACGAACCATGTCTGGCTACCAAGGAACCGAAAGGAGAATAGCCCATGACTACAACACCTTCAGACTGACAAAATTCCACCAATTCTTTCTGAACGTTTTGGAGGTGAACCTATAAGTAAAAACAAATGTACTTGATAGTAACAAAAGCAACTTGCAATCTGGCAAGAGTCTGGCAGCATCCAAACACATCTCTACCTCTATTTGAATAGCATCAGGTTTGATAGTGCCTTCCTTCAGCACCCTCTCCAACTGCTGCTTGTTGAAGTTAGACAGTCCGATGCCTTTAACTATACCCATTCGCTGAGCATCTTCCAATCCTCGCCAGGTCTCCATGAAGTCCACGTCCGAATGACTATAATCGGCCTATTAAATAACAAAATATTTTTTTATACAATTAAAACATTAAGCTTTTGGTATCTTCATTTTGTTCAAACCAGGTAGGATATTCAAATAGTTTATAATACCGGGTAGTCATTAAAAACACCTAAATTGATGGTATTAAGGCGTAAAGTGACTTAAATGAGTGTAAGTTTTATAAATTTAATGACGAAGGATCTTACATTTAATCCAATGGGCCAGTGCATCAAATAAAGATCTATATAATCCAGACCTAGTTTCTTCAGTGAATCGTTTATAGCTTGGGCTACTTCAGTTCTCCGGTGCTGGGTATTCCACAGCTGAAACAATTGAGCAACACGATTTAGAAACAGCAAACTTATAATCTAGGCCTTTAAAGATCCGACGAACCAATGTCCTTAGTTCCTTACATGGAGAGCATCTTTAGAAAATGTCGAGTCAATACTGTCACTTGTGTTTGGTTATACCTTTTTTTTATTATTGCTTAGATGGGTGGACGAGCTCACAGCCCACCTGGTGTTAAGTGGTTACTGGAGCCCATAGACATCTACAACGTAAATGCGTCGCCCACCTTGAGATATAAGTTGTAAGGTCTCAGTATAGTTACAACGGCTGCCCCACCCTTCAAACCGAAACGCATTACTGCTTCACGGCAGAAATAGGCAGGGTGGTGGTACCTACCCGTGCGGACTCACAAGAGGACCTACCACCAGTGAAAAGTACCTTCCTTGCCTTTCTGTATAATTAGGCAAATAAAAAAAAAACATTTCAATTTGAAATCAAATACCTTAGTAGTGATAAAGATATCTTCTCTTTTGACGACTCCTTCCTCTACCTTCATATTCACGGCTTCTCCAATTTCTTGTTCAGTTTCGTAAACGGAGGCGGTGTCGAAATGACGGTATCCGACATCTATGGCGCGCATGACAACATCACGGAGCTGCTTGTTCTTGGACGTCACTACACCGTTCTGAAATAACCCACATTGTTGACCGGGAGCTTCCAAGCTTAGTTCCATCGATGACAACAACCCAGCCTCCAAATACATTCAGTCGATATATCAAAAAGCAAACTAGAGGTTTTATCACGATAAAGCCTCTGGAGGGTCGATTTGATTAGTGGTTTGATATTGCCTACACCTGTTATCTGCATCTATGAGTTCCGGTTTGAATTCAAAATAGTCAAAATGGCGGAACGTACCGCGGTTTAACAATATGCCCCTCTACCACCAGAAAAAAGCCAATTAGCGTTCAAAGTTGGCCGGTACAATACGCTTTATACGACGCCCTCGGGTGAAGATGGGGTGGTGCTATTCTAAGCCGACACCCGGACGCAAAAGTCTTAAAATAACAAACCGAAATTCTCAGCATGACATTTGATGAGGGGGACCCATAGAGCCACACGCGTAGTACATTCCGGTAAGCCCTCACCCGCTGCATCGTCTATTTTCGACAGAAATGCATCTCGCTGCATGTGAGTTATTTAGAATAGAAATAAACTATACTGTTGGTCCATGAAAGTACCATCCACATCCGTTTTTATTTCGGTAGTAATTTAGACGTTGTACATGCGTTACGAGTGTGTGTATACTTAGTCTGGCCATAAATACTGTTACAATTAAAAATAAAAAAAAATCTATTGCAAATAACATCTATTACTTTTACAGTGTGTTAGTTTAATACGTAAATATAAAACAATTTCAAGTATAAAAAGCTTATTCGAAGTGGTCTCCATTGGCTGCAATACAGTCCTTTAAACGTTGAGGCCAGTTATCAATAGAAGCACGCACTCTTTTCATGGGAAAATTTTTCACTGCCAATCGTACCGATTGTTTTAGGGACTCCAAATTATCATGGAGTTTAGAGCAAGCCGTACTCTCTAAAACTGACCATAAATCATAAGCGGATTAAGATCGGGACTAGACGACGGCCAGTCTTCAGCTCTGATGAGTCCAAAACGTTCGTTTCCAACCAACATTGCGTGACCGAGCTTTATGACCTGGCGCCGAGTCTTGGTGGAAGGACCATTCTTGATTATTGAACATGGTGTTGTTAAGGGGCTTCACTACCTTCTCAAGAATGGTATCTTGATACACTTGTGCCGATGTTTTGATACCTTTTGCGCAAAAGTATGGCTCAGTCACTCCTTCATAGCTAATACCCCACCAGACCATCACTGAAGTCAGATAGTGCCCACGTTGCACTCTGTCGACTAATTGGGAAGCTTCCTTAGAGCTTTGAGCATAAATACGGTCATTTTGTTTGTTAAAATGTTGCTCAATTGTAAAAAAATTCTCATCTATAAACAAAAATTTTCTATGACCTCCCTTTGCGTACCGCTTCAGTAGTTGTTTCGATTTTACCACCCTATTCTCTTTTAAATTATCAGTTAAGAAATGACCAGTACGTCTCTTATAGGCTGCAAGTCCTAAGTTATCTTTTAAAATACGCGACATGGTTCTAGGTACTATCTCCCGAGATAAAATCTTTTGCTTTCGGGCAGGATTTCTTCGAATTCTTTCCCTTACTGCTTTGACCACCTTTTTCGTACGAACACTACGTGGACGGCCAGATCTTTTTCTGTCACAAACAGAGGAGGTCTCATTGCACCTATTGATAGCCCGGTACACAAACATTTTACTAATACCAAGCGTATGGAGAGTTTTAAAAATTGCATTTGGCTCCATAGCTACTTTGTGTAATGCAATCACAGCGATTCGGTTCTCTTTATCACCCCACTCCATTTTAATATCGCAAAATATTATACAATGTATTGGCGCCAAAATGAGAAAACTCAATGAGCAATCATATAAAAATGACAGATTCCAAATTCAAATGTAATATTTTGTTTATATTTAATTGTAACAGTATTTATGGCCAGACTAAGTATTTTCCTTATGGACATGTGTAACACATAACTGGTAGCTTAATTTGATAGGTATTTGGAGCATATGATTGCTTGAAAATTAACAATAAATTAAATTAAGTCCCAAATCGTTTAGGAATGAACTAATGAGCTTATAAGCGCTCTTCTGGGTTCTAAGAAATGCGGTGTTATCGCACCAATATAAATAAAATGTTTGTTTTTTTTTTAAAGTAGCTTCAACGTGTTTACGTTTTGTACATATTTTGTTCTTGTTTATCGCTCCTTGTGGTGGTTATCGGAATCTTCATCTTAAGGTTTATTAACCCCTTACTTATTGCTGATTACTCATGTCCTTGAACGACGAAAAATAGAACGATATATTTGGTATAATAGGTGTGTTGATATACATGATATAGTTACCTGATCAAACCCAAGGTACGTGCCCAGGCCGATGGCGGGCATGTCTCTGCCGTTGTTCATTTTTAACGAGAGCACTTCCATCGTTGACGCCAGCTGAGAAACGAAAATGTTTCTTTAATATTGGTTTAGATGGACAAAAAAACTGGCGGCATCTGGTGCTGTCTGGTGTTGAGCAGTTATCGGAGCCCATAGGCTATAGCTGTCACGATCATATGAAGCCTAATATATAAGCTACTTCTAGTTAGATTCTTTTACTTTATCATTTCATAAAAAAATTTGAATGACAAAAATATAACAATCTTCCTACAAATCTAGGGTGTTCGGTACAATAGATTGACGCCATTAAACATTATATATATTATCTGTATACCCAATGAAACAAGTCAACTTTAAGATAGGCTAAATAAATTGAAATTAATATCTAAGAAATAAATAAAAAAACAGTAAAGCGTGACGAAAAATAATGAACGAATATACTCAACTAACAAATACTCAATAAAAATATATAAAAGTCGCCAGCGGATATAATAGAGTAGATATTTTTCGAGATATGGAGTTGGTTCTGCAAGAAAGATAAAAGTGATAAATGCAGTACAAAATATCTTAAGATTTAAGACCTCTAAACGACCATAAGGTCGTCTAGAGGTCGAACTTCAAACATAAAAAAGTTGTGCGCGTCTAATTTGTAATAATAATTAAGGTACTTCAACGTCGACGCGGAATCATTCCCGATCCTACGGACAGAATCGGGAATGATGAAAGCAGTCGACGTCGCCCAAAGCACGTCATTTCGGATCCTCCCGATCCACTAACGGTGCTTCTAGGTACCTCAAGCACTGGTCATCGTTCTCGTCGAACCCGTCGCTTGCGACGAAGAGCTCGACGAGCGAATTAACCCATAGACAGCCCACTGAGTTTCTCGCCGAATCTTCTCAGTGGGTCGCGTTTCCGATCCAGTGGTAGATTCTGCGAAGCACGGCTCTTGTTATGGTTTGTGTTAGCAATGTCGTCAGGTTTTGAGCCCCGTGAGCTCACCTACTAATTAAGGTTACGCTCAAAAAGCCTCTCAAGGCTATCAGCATAGGTAGGAAAAAAAAGTCAACGCGGGAAGGTAGTTTAATATTATCTCCGGCCTTCGCGCGACGTGGACATAATCAAAACTACTTTTACATTTTAATTTCGACTTTTTATTTTATTTTAGTAAACTACCTATGTTATTTCCGATGTTTCGATTTCTATACAGTCGTCCGTGATCACGGGAATTGACAATAAATTACGCGTACAGTGACAGTAATAAACACGAGATTAAACCGGGAAAGCAGTTTAATTAGGGTAGTTTGACCCTAGGGTAGTTTGTAATGACCTTAAATGATAACACCTAATGATCTCTCAACACTAGTCCGCAGCATCGGTTCACGACTTAACCTAACCTAATCTATCCTAAGAAGGAAGGAGCCTGGGGATCAGTAATACAGGTCTTTGAACCTAGTACAGACTTCAGCTCTTTCAAATGCTTACAAAATAAATTATAAGGTTAATTTCCATTTGCATTTGTACTATACCTTTAAGAGAGAAATAAATAAATAATAATAATAATTATTATTATAGTTTAAACATAATATATGAAATTCTTGGAAACCGAAACGCATGCTGCTTCACGACAAAAATGGACAGGACTCTTGTAGCTAAAAGTACCCGTGCGTCGGCTCATACCACCACCAGTATAATTATATTTTTATTATAGTCTAAAAACATAGAATTACGAAAATGGCTGACTTTATAATAAACTACAACAAAAATATAAAATACAATAAAAACAAAAAAAAATAATTTTTTTTTTTTTATCTAATATTTCAAAAAAAAAAAACATGCCCGCTGAGTTTCTTGCCAATTCTTCTCAGGACAGAGGCTAATTCTTGTGAATTGGCGGTCGTTCTTTTGACGTTCAACAAGTATGTACTTTCATTTATGTTGAATAAAACTTTTTTGATTTGATTTGATTTGAAACATATTATTAGACTTCTAACATTAAAAGCATTTAAAAGTATGATTATTTTAACTTACTTTTGTTAGATTTTCAACCAGAAACTATTAAACTAAGCTGCAAATAGTAGATTTCTCTTGTCGCGATGCCCGAGCGAATTGTGACTGACGCCAGATACACAATGCGATGAATAAGGAAAGAACGACAGAGTTGTATTAAGTATACTATCTATGGACAGAATTGTATTGAAGCCAGGTAGATAACCCGCACGGTCATTCGGACATTCGTTTTCATTGCCAACGAGAATTGAATTTGCTATTTGTCCTTTTTGAAATATTCCACATCCAGCGACTCCAAGGTGGCATCTTCTGTGCTATGCACCGTGCACAGACAAGAACCAGTGTATACTTAAATTCACAGTACTAAATATATTTTACTAGGATACTGATTCCACTCAATTGAACCCGGTCGGTCTTACTGGTGGTAGGACCTCTTGGGAGTCCGCGCGGGTAGGTACCACCACCCCGCCTATTTCCGCCGTGAAGCAGTAATGCGTTTCGGTTCGAAGGGTGGGGTAGCCGTTGTAACTATACTGAGACCTTAGAACTTATATCTCAAGGTGGGTGGCGCATTTACGTTGTAGATGTCTATGGGCTCCAGTAACTACTTAACACCAGGTGGGCTGTGAGCTCGTCCACCTATCTAAGCAATAAAAAAAAAAAAAAAAAACCCTGCCCTCGGTTTATTGCATTAATAGCAATAAACTGAGGATTTTTTTTTATTGCTTAGATGGGCGGACGAGCTTAGAGCCCACCTGGTGTTAAGTGGTTACTGTAGCCCATAGACATTTATGACGTAAATGCGCCACCCTCCTTGAGATATAAGTTCTAAGGTCTCAGTGTAGTTATTCAGAGATACTCTAACTATATTTGTTAAGCCAGCGGCCGGGAGTGATGGGAGCTCGCGCGGGTTGGTACCGCCAGCCTATCTAATACTGTTAAGGTACACGTAATTGCAAAGCAAATGAGAAAATCGGTTTCACATAGAAGCTTGAAGCGAAAGCCCCATGTTGGCTCAGTCCTCATGAACGTCGGCATAGCTGCGATTCGGACGCTGTCAAGATGCTGGTCGCCGTTGATGCCGCCTTGGAATAAAAATATGACAGCTCTCCCGATACACCAAGGGCAATTAATTCTAGAACCACGTGATGGCATGTTACAAAATTAATTCTAGAAAAAACACAAATAATGCCTCCTAATACGGCCACTGAATACGGGTCTGTAAAATTGTTTTATGAGTACCCTCTACTCCTCTGAATTGTTTTCTTATATCTCGATTAGTTTCAAATGTATGAAATTATTGCAACTTATTTCATTATTTTTTTAAAATCATTTTTTTTTAAATATATTTTGTACACACAGCTGTTAGAAAAAACACGACAATAAGGATACAGAGTACAAGGGCACTAATTTATAAAATAAACTTAAGTTTCGGTTTTGTAAGATTGGTGTGCAATAGGTATGTAATAATTCTATTCTTTTGAAAAAATTTGCACATTAGCACAGGCGTTAGTGAATTTCCTAATATGTTCATTCTCAACGGTGGACGCGATCCTTCGCGTGCGGGCCCTCTCGGAGGAGGCCGTCTGCGGGGGTGGGGTGGCCTTGGCGGTGTCGCTCGACATCGCCAATGCGTTTAACACCCTGCCCTGGTCCGTGATAGGGGGGGCGCTGGAAAGACACGGAGTGCCCCTCTACCTTCGCCGGCTGGTCGGCTCCTACTTGGAGGACAGATCGGTCACGTGTACCGGACACGGTGGGGTCGTGCATCGGTTCCCGGTCGTGCGCGGTGTTCCACAGGGGTCGGTACTCGGCCCTCTTTTGTGGAATATCGGGTATGACTGGGTGCTGAGGGGTGCCCTCCTCCCGGGCCTAAGCGTAATATGTTACGCAGACGACACGCTGGGCGTGGCCCGGGGAGGGAGCTTTGCTGAGTCTGCTCGTCTTGCCACCGCTGGGGTAGCGCATGTCGTCGACAAAATCAGGAGATTGGGCCTCGACGTGGCGCTCAGTAAATCCGAGGCCATGTGGTTCCACAGGCCCCGGAGAGTGCCACCTGTCGATGCCCATATCGTGGTTGGAGGCGTCCGGATCGGGGTCGGGGTGCAGTTAAAGTACCTCGGCCTCATTCTGGACAGTCGTTGGACCTTCCGTGCTCACTTTCAGCACCTGGTCCCTCGTTTGTTGGGGGTGGCCGGCGCGTTAAGCCGGCTTCTTCCCAACATCGGGGGGCCTGACCAGGTGACGCGCCGTCTCTATACGGGGGTGGTGCGGTCAATGGCCTTATACGGGGCACCCGTGTGGGGCCAGTCCCTGGCCGTGGGGGTAGCGAAGTTGCTGCAACGGCCGCAACGCACCATCGCGGTCAGGGTCATCCGTGGTTATCGCACCATCTCTTTTGAGGCGGCGTGTGTACTGGCTGGGACGCCGCCTTGGGTCCTGGAGGCGGAGGCGCTCGCCGCTGACTATCAGTGGCGGGCTAACCTTCATGCCCGGGGCGTGGCGCGTCCCAGCCCCAGTGTGGTCAGAGCGCGGAGGGCCCAATCTCGGCGGTCCGTGCTGGAGTCATGGTCCAGGCGTCTGGCCGATTCTTCGGCTGGTCGTAGGACCGTCGAGGCGATTCGCCCGATTCTTGTGGATTGGGTGAATCGTGACAGAGGACGCCTCACTTTCCGGCTCACGCAGGTGCTCACTGGGCATGGTTGCTTCGGTGAGTTCCTGCACCGGATCGGAGCCGAGCCGACGGCAGGGTGTTACCATTGTGGTTGCGACTTGGACACGGCGGAGCACACGCTCGTTGCCTGCCCCGCATGGGAGGGGTAGCGCCGTGTCCTCGTCGCAAAAATAGGAAACGACTTGTCGTTGCCGAGTGTTGTGGCATCGATGCTCGGCGACGACGAGTCGTGGAAGGCGATGCTCGACTTCTGCGAGTGCACCATCTCGCAGAAGGAGGCGGCGGGGCGCGTGAGAGACGCACAAGCCCGCCGCCGTCGAGCGGGGGCCAGGGAGGCGGATCTCGCCCAAGCCCTGGCCCTCTAAGTGTTTCGGGTCCCCCTCATATGTCGGTCCCAGACCGGGGAAGGGGGCCTAAGAAGACGACGTGCAAGCTGCTCTGCACGCGTTTTACGCAAGAGCATCCGGGTGATGGAAGGCCGGCTATCCTCGACCCACGCTGGTTCTGACCCAGCGGGGTATTTCGTAGGATAACCCATTCAAACCGGCGCCATCTAGGCGGGCTTCGGACAGCCTGCCGACCGAGAGGGCTGGTGGTCGTGGCGCCGACGATCGCTGGCCTGGCGTCCCGAGGGGGAGGGTGATGAGAGACTGGAGGCGTGGTCTCGCCGCTTGGCGGACCCGTCGGCCGGCATCCGTACCGTCGAGGCGGTCCGCCCGGTTCTCGCGGACTGGGTGGGCCGCGACCGCGGATGCCTCACCTTCCGGCTGACGCAGATGTTGACCGGCCATGGGTGTTTTGGCCGGTACCTCTTCAAGATAGCCGGAAGGGAACCGACGGCGCAGTGCCACCACTGCGCGGACCGCGACGAGGAAGACACAGCGGAACATACATTGGCGCGTTGCTCTGGATTCGATGAGCAACGCGCCGCCCTCGTCGCGGTCATAGGAGAGGACCTCTCGCTGCCGCGCGTCGTGGCTACGATGCTCGGCAGCGACGCGTCCTGGAAGGCGATGCTCGACTTCTGCGAGTCCACCATCTCGCAGAAGGAGGCGGCGGAGCGAGAGAGGGAGAGCTCTTCCCTTTCCGCACCGATCCGTCGCCGTCGAGCCGGGGGCCGGAGGCGGGAATACGCCCGTACGTCCCGGCCCCTGTAGGTGGCGGCCTCCCCCCGGTGAAGGTCAAGGGGCGACCTGAGGGGGTGAGGCCGCGCGGCGCGCTACCAGCACTCTAGCGCGCTGCCGTGGAGTGAATAGAGCGACCGGTCGACGGTGTATCGCGTCCCGACCCGGCAGGCTGGTTCTGGTCCAGCGGGGTATTCCGGGACACCAGCGGCACCGTCTGGGCGGCCCGACGGGCTGCCGTACCGAGACGGCCGACGTTTCAGGGCCTTCGATTCGCCTCGAAGGCTCCGTCGGCTGGGCGTCCTTGGGGTGAGCCGCGCCGTCTGGTTGTAGTGTTGACCGCGGTAGCCCCCCTACCTCATCCGGGTTCTGACCTCGGAGGGGATCGGACGTCGGGTGTAAGAGTGCAGGGGAGTCGTTTAGTGGGTGGGTCCTAAAATCCTTGGGCCCGCGGTCTGCTCACAACACCATGCAGATCGTTGAGTCTCACATACCCCGCGCGCCCCTTTTGCGCGGGGACCTCGTAGGAGGTTCGGCCCTCTACCCGAAAAAAAAAAAAAAAAAAAAAGGGTGATGAGAGAGATGTGCTCCGCACTAAACGCTTCACTTTCCTCCCTTTGCCTCTTCATGAGTTCTGTCTCATGCGAGGTTTGGACGTTGGTTGTTGAGCGACAGGAGGTTTTAGTCGGTTCGACTCCGACATGCCCCACTCCCCATCCCCAGTGGAGGGTGGGAGTCCGGCGATTTCCTCCTGACCAAAAAAAAAAAAAAATATGTTCATTCAATCCCACGTGTAATTTTAGGTAATTAACGAGCGGTTCAACTAAGGCTAATATAAGTTCATATGATCGCGCGGTGGTAACGTTCACATGACAGAATGTACGCGCGAGAGTCTGGCATCAACATTGATTGAGAATGGACGTGGAGGAAGCAATTTGGTTATTAATTTTATACATAAATCTGAGACGTCGAAGAAGAAGACAAAGGCGATACTGGGTGCATCCTATTTTAATCGAAAGACTTTCTTCAAGCCTTTTTGTAACTTTATATCCCGACCTGAGACTACACGAATAAAATTCTTTTACTACCTAGTTTAAGATGTCAGTTGCATCTTTTCATTTTTATATGATTGTGTTGAAAACTATTTAAAATCGATAGACACGATATCGTCTTCGCTAGGTACTCATTTTTCTTTGATCTATACGTCTGTTCGTCTCAAACCGCGCGGATCAGCTGAACAGGTAGATACAGTTTTGCAGAACTTGTACCGCGCGCGCCACGCGTGGTACAAGAACCTGCGCGCGGGTCGCAGCGCACCGCGCGTTACCGCGCGGCAGCGCGCTGTTATGTGTACAATAAATACCGCTTAAATTGATCTTGTACCGCGCGGTGAGCGGTTCCGCGCGCTACCGCGCGGTCATGTGAACTTAGCCATAAGGCGTGTAGGTATACCCTAAAGTTTATACTTATAACAGGTTTTTTTTTATTTCAGTGGAATTTAGTTATGGGTTTTTTCTAATCGCCGGTAGCCTAAGGGGCTGTTCCAACCACGTTCGGACGGGTAGGTGAGCTTATGGGCACAGCCTGAATAATTTACTCACAAAAGCCCTTGTTAGGGCAGTGCTTCGCTGAATCTACTGGCCAATGATCGGTGACCGGTGCTGGGGGAGCCTAAAATCATCAAAAGTGAATCCAGAACACCTCAATCTCAAACCAAAAACTAACGTTAACATCTCAGAGCTTTTTTAGCTGATTTCAATGAAATAAGTGTCTTTAAGAGTATTTTAGGTAAATCAGTGCGGCAAGAAGGGTTGGATACTATCCGGTGTAGCGACTCACCCGGCTACCATCGATGCGATGAAGAATAATTTTCGTCTAGTCTATAATGTAAAAGTAAACATTTATACCCACAGTATGTAACTAGTCAGGTCATAAGTATTGTCAACAGTAAAAACTTTTCTTTCAGAATGCTGGCCACAAGTTTATTGAATTCGAATTTCGAATTGTTCATGAAAATAAAAATGTATACTTTTAGAATTTTACTCATTTTTAAATATGGAGTGGACGCTTAAAGAAGACCGTGTTGCAGTTATTGCGTTGCATCGTTGCGGTTACGCGCCAATTCAAATTGTTAACATACTGAAAAATTTTAATATAACCAAAAGATTCGTTTATCGTACCATCAAACGATACAATGAAGACTCTAGTGTAGATGACAGGTCAAGAAGTGGTCTCCCTCGGTCTGTTAGGACTCCAGTAGTGATAACAGATGTGAAGGCGCGAATTCAAAGAAATCCCAAACGTAAGCAGAAACTGTTGGCCCTTCAGATGGGGTTAAGCAGAACCACGGTGAAAAGGGTGTTAAATGAAGACTTAGGGCTTCGGGCATATCGAAGAAAAACAGGACATCGTTTGAATGCTCGTCTAATGGACCTGAGACTAAAGAGATGCCGCGCTTTGTTGAAGCGGTACGCGGGAAAAAAATATCGGGAAATAATTTTTTCGGATGAAAAAATTTTTACCGTAGAAGAGAGCTACAACAAACAAAATGATAAGGTGTACGTACACAGTAGTGAAGAAGCGAGCAACCGCGTTCCGCCTGTCCAACGAGGTCATTTTCCATCCTCGCTCATGGTATGGTTGGGAGTTTCTTATTGGGGCTTAACAGAGGTACATTTTTGTGAGAAAGGTGTAAAAACGAATGCAGTTGTGTATCAAAATACAGTCCTGACGAACCTCGTGGAACCTGTTTCTCATACCATGTTCAATAACAGGCACTGGGTATTCCAACAAGATTCGGCGCCAGCTCATAGAGCGAAGAGCACACAAGACTGGCTGGCGGCGCGTGAAATCGACTTCATCCGGCACGAAGACTGGCCCTCCTCCAGTCCAGATATGAATCCGTTAGATTACAAGATATGGCAACACTTGGAGGAAAAGGCGTGCTCAAAGCCTCATCCCAATTTGGAGTCACTCAAGACATCCTTGATTAAGGCAGCCGCCGATATTGACATGGACCTCGTTCGTGCTGCGATAGACGACTGGCCGCGCAGATTGAAGGCCTGTATTCAAAATCACGGAGGTTATTTTGAATAAACTTTAGTGTCATAAGAATCTATGTTTTATTAAGTTCATTTTGGTATATGAATGGTTATATAATGAATAAACTTGTTTCAATTATTTTACATTAAACATGTGACAGAATTTATGACCTGACTAGGTATGTCCAAAGTCCGGAAATTAAACTATGAAAACAGATCTCGCTAAAGTAATAAGCCAGAATAATCTATCCCCTAGCGGATAGGTAGTTCAAGACATTAGCTAGAGCCCCGCGCGCCGACGTAGATAACATTCAATTTTTATTCTTCGAAAAAGCGGTGCCACCCGATAACCTACTTATCGCGATCGCCGCCAACTACATACTCCTCGTCCGACCCAGACGACCGGGAAATACACAGCCGCCATAAACCTAAGCACGTCATGGCGGATCCTCCTGATCCACTCTCTGTGCTGTTAGACTCTCCAAGCACCGGGCATTGTTTTCGCCGTAAAATGCTACTTAACCTACGGGTAAAACCATTGGAGTTTCTCAGTGGACCAGATCGCCTAACCGTGCGGTGAAGCCGAAAAATTCCCTCAAGACTATCCGCGGTTAAGTTAGGAAACTATAAATTTCCCGGTCGCAGACGGGACCCACAGCACCCAATCTGCGTGCTGTGGGTCCCGTCTGCGGAGGAGATGCTGGACTCCTACCGGGCGCGTCCGTAGGTGGCGGATAACGGGATCCTCTGGGCGACATTCCCAGAGGTATCGTCCGATCTTTTTCGTTGCAAGGATTCTTAGGTTTAGGTCCTAGGCTTAGGATTAGGTTTAGATGTAGGTTAAGGTCCTAGGTTTAGGATTAGGTTAAGGTTTAGGTTTAGGTTTAGGTTTAGGATTAGGATAGTTTAGTTAGGCTTTGCAACGAAAGAGATCGGATGACGCGGACCAAATCAGCACTAGGAGGAGCGGAAGGCCTGCGCCCTCCACACTCTTCACCAAGTGAAGAGTGCTCCTTCTGGAGAGCGCATTTTCCGATGGCACTGGTTCGCCGGCGTGCCGTGAGCGGTGGCACCCTGTGCCCCGTTGTCGAGGAGTGAGCCGGAGTTGCATTTCTGCGACTGCTGGCCGCTGGTTGCCATGTCCCCGGCTTCGGCTACAGGGGAGCGCCCCTCAGATATGAGGGGTACCGGTTCACCGGCGTGGCTCCGTGGTTGCTCGTATCGAGCGTCGGGCGGTTGTCTACTGAGTTGCCCTGTGCACTCGGTAGACTGCCGGCAACCCGTAATCCCCACTATGTGGGGGACGGTGGCCGCTGCCGCAAGGCACGGGGCCGCGAGGACGCAAACCTCTATAAAAAATACCCCAATCCCAAGCTCTGATGCCCGGTGAGGGGATGAATGGCTGGAGGGAGTCCAGTCCCAAGGGCATCACCCGATCCCAGGGGACCTCACCCCTGGTTAAATAATAAAGGAAAAATATGAAATGGACAGTTGTCAAGAGATAGTACCCCAGGAGGGTACCTCCCGCTTGGCGGGAGGAGAATCCCTCCGTGCCTCTGAGCAATCGGAGGCACGCTGCCCCTCGTATTCTGGGGGGGGCAACAACTGCCACGAAGAAGAGGGCGGTAGCACGAGCCGCGAAAGGGAGAGAGTCCTATTCGTGCACCCCGAACGCTGCGACAGTGCGCTCTCACTGCGCTCGGCGCGAAGCTCTGCAAGGGGCTGCGCTTCGAGCGGTCGAGAGTCGCCACTGTTTGCCCGGGATAGTACCGGACGATTTGTGAGCCGGAACAAGGCTGATCCGAGGACTCGGAGGAAGCGGAAGACGGTCAAACGACCAGTGACTCCCGCTCTCTCCGACTCCTCGGAGATTGAGCTCGCGCCTGCCAAATTTTTGGCAGTCGAGGATGGGCTGGCGGATGCTACAGGATCATCTGCCAAAGAACGCGGTCGACAAGATCTTACGGTGACCTACGGAGAACCGGCTGTCACCACCTCGGTGCGGACCGGAGCCTTCCGCCGTAAAGAAGCTGGTCTGGTGAGAGAAGGTGAGGTCGAGCGACTAACCCGCTCCCTCACAGAAGTGGACACAATGGACCCGCGGAAGGCGGTTGAAATTTCGCTGGAAATTGTTTCCATGGTGGCGGCCAAATCAGGCTCCCTGAAGGGCACGTACGTGCGGGCCCTGAAGTGCGTGGCTGCCGCCGTGGAGAAGCTATTGGACGAGTTTCTACGACGCACTAGCACGGAGGAAGTAACCTGTCTGCGGTCGCAACTGGAGCGACTGTTGGCAGAAAACTCAGAGCTTCGAGCGGAGGGCGTGCGGGTGCGGGAAGAGATGGCCGAAATGCGTGCATCCCTTGACGGTTTCTTGGGACAGCAGGGTAAATTAGCCTCTCCGTCGCCCCCGTCCCCATCAAATGAAAGAGCGGAAAATGAGAAGGACAAGGAATTAGAGGAACTGAAAAAACGAATAGCAATCCTCGAGGCCCGCGCCTCCAAGGTTGAACGCGCAAGGCCTCCGCTGGCGCACGAGCGCCAGGCGCCTGCGCTGTCACCGTGTGACGCCTTAGCTGCACTGTCACGCACAAGGGCTGCAGGTACCAGGGTGGGTGCGGCACCTTCGGCACGCGCGTCCACCAAAGTGGCCGCGTCAAACAAGCTCGTTGGACGGCGAATGGCGGTCCAGCCCGTGAGGCCTCAGGCTGATGCTTCTGCCCCGCTCCAGCCTGCGAAGGCGGGGCCTGGCAGAAGCCGCAAGAACACAAAGGGGTGTGTGAATGCCGCCCAGCCGGCGCAACGCCCACAGCCCCGTCCACTACCTCCAGCCCCGTCCAACATGGAAGCAGTCTGGACGACGGTAGTGAAACGCGGTCGAAGGAGGGCGCTAGACGTTCCTAGCCCCCGTCCCGTCCCGACGGTCAACGCTCCCCAGGTAATGGGTCGAGCAGTGACTGAGGGAAAGAGAAAGGGAGGGCGCAAGGCAAGAAAACCGCGCGCCCCGCGGTCGGCGGCTGTCGTATTGGAGCTGCTGCCGGCTGCCAAGGAAAAGGGCCTCACCTATGGGGAGGTGATGGCCCGGGCGCGCGTTAGCGTCGACGTGGATGCCATGGGCGTGGAGGGTGGCCTCCGAGTCCGGCACACCGCCAATGGGGCCCGGTTGCTGGAGTGTCCTGGTGCCAACACCAGCACGGTCGCGGACAGGGTAGCAGCCCGGCTCCGCGAAATCCTGCCGGACCCAGAACTGGTGCGTATAGACAGGCCCGTCAAGATGGCGGAAATCAAAGTGACGGGCCTGGATGAATGCGCCACTAAGGAGGAAGTGGCCGCCGCCATTGCATCGCAGGGCAATTGCGCCCTTACGCAGGTGAAGGTAGGAGAGTTGCGAAGCTCTTACTCTGGAGCCTTCACTGTGTGGGCGCGTTGCCCTATGCAGGCAGCCACACTTCTGGCTACGCCTCCACGAGGTCGGCCCGCCGACTCACCAGGGAGGCTACGCGTAGGCTGGGTGATAGCCCACGTGCAGCTACAGAAGGCCCGCCCCTGGCGATGCCTCCGGTGTTTCGGCACCGGGCACGGCCTCGCCAGGTGCCCGTCGGCTGTGGACCGCAGCGGTCTTTGTTTCCGCTGCGGCCAGCCCGGTCACAAGGCGGGCTCCTGCACAGCCGCCGCACCTCACTGCGTGCTATGCGACGCGGCGAAGCGGCGGGCCGATCATCGGGCCGGGGGCCCGTCCTGTCTTTCCGCACCCTCCTCCACAAAGAGGAGGCGTGGCGGAAAAAAGAAGAAAAATATAGAGGAAGGGCCGGCTGCCTGTGATACAGCCGGCCGGTCAGTTCCCGCCGCGGCCGTCAGGCCGCAAGGCGGGACAGAAGACGAGGGAGCGATGGACGTGACACCTCAATAATGGATCACGTTCATCGCTTCCTTCAAGCGAACGTGAACCACTCCGCCAGGGCGCAGGATCTCCTCGTCCACACCATGGCGGAGTGGTTCATCGACATCGCGATCGTTGCGGAGCCATACTTCGTACCACCCGACCGGGAGGATTCCTGGGCTGGAGATGTTGATGGCTCCGTGGCGATCGTGATGAGACAATCTGCGGCGTTACCCCCCCTTGGAATGGTGGCCAGGGGATCCGGGTACGTCGTCGTTAGGGTCAACGAAACCGTCGTGATCGGGGTGTACTTCTCTCCGAACAGGAGTCTCGCTGAGTTCGAGCGGTTCCTGGGCGGGCTCGAGGCGTTGGTTCATCGCTTCGAGTCTCGCCCGGTGATACTGGCGGGAGACCTCAACGCTAAATGTACGGCGTGGGGTTCTCCCCGCACGGACTCGCGCGGCGAGTTCCTGTCGGAGTGGGCTTTCGCGACCGGCCTCTGTCTTCTGAACAGAGGTTCGGTCGCGACCTGCGTGCGGTGGAACGGGGAATCACACGTGGACGTGTCGTTCGCGTCTCCGTCTGCCGCACGCCGTGTCCGTGGCTGGCGTGTTCTCGAGGGGGCGGAGACGCTCTCGGACCATCGGTTCGTCCGATTTGAGCTCTCCGTTTCCACCTTGTTGAACGCGCCGGACGAAGACGCCCGTGGTGAGGAGGAGCTCCCGCGTAGTGCGCCCCGATCATTCCCGCGATGGGCACTGAAGCGCCTGAACAAGGTGCTTGCGGTGGAGGCGGCCACAGTGGCCGCGTGGGCGCCGATGCCCGCGCGTCTAGTGGACGTGGAGTTGGAGGCCGAATGGTTCCGGGGTACGATGCGTCGCGTCTGCGATGCTGCGATGCCCCGGGTCAGCGGTCGCGCTCCGCGTGGCGGTGCGTATTGGTGGACGCCCGAGATCGCGCTCCTCCGAGAGGAGTGCGTGCGGGCGCGCCGCCGAAGCGCCCGCCACCGCCGTCGCCGCCTTCGCGATGCGGACTTCGCGGAGGTGGCGACCCGCCTGCATGCCGACTGCCGTCAGAAGCAGGAGGCACTGCGGCGGGCCATCGGCGAGGCCAAGTCTCAGAGCATGAAGACGCTCCTGGAGACGCTTGACCAAGATCCTTGGGGGCGCCCGTACCAAACGGTCCGCAAGAAATTGCGGCCGTGGGCGCTCCCGGTGACGGAACGTCTCCAGCCTCAGCAGCTGCGGGAGATTGTCTCCGGGCTGTTCCCGCGGATGGAGAGGAGCTTCGAGCCCCCTTCCATGGGCGCGCCACCACGCAGTAGCGTGAGCGGTGATGCCCCTGCTGAGGTGGTCCCTCCGAGCATCTCGGAGGAGGAGATTCGTGCGGCCGTGTCGAGGATGCGGAGGAAGGACGCGGCCCCCGGCCCTGACGGTGTTCACGGCCGGGTCTGGGATTTGGCCTTCGGTGCCCTTGGGGACCGACTCGTGCGGCTCTATGAAGCCTGCCTCGAGTCGGGACGGTTTCCGAAGCAGTGGAAGACGGGCAGACTTGTTCTGCTAAGGAAGGAGGGACGCCCCGCGGACTCACCTGCGGGATATCGTCCCATCGTGCTGCTGGACGAGGCTGGAAAATTGCTCGAGCGGGTGGTGGCCGCCCGCATCGTCCAGCATCTGGCGGGGGTGGGTCCCGATCTGTCAGCGGAGCAGTTCGGATTCAGGGAGGGCCGCTCGACCATCGACGCGGTGATGCGCGTGCGTGCCCTCTCTGATGAGGCTGTCGGCCGGGGCGGGGTTGCACTGGCGGTGTCCCTTGACATCGCCAACGCGTTCAACACCTTGCCCTGGTCGGTGATCGCAGGGGCGCTGGAGTATCACGGCGTCCCTGCGTACCTCCGTCGGCTGATCGGGTCCTACCTCGAGGACAGGTCGGTCGTGTGCACCGGGCACGGTGGGGCGGTGCTCCGCTTCCCCGTCCAGCGCGGTGTTCCACAGGGGTCGGTCCTTGGCCCTCTCTTGTGGAACATCGGCTACGACTGGGTCCTGCGTAGCGCCCTTAGTGCTCCTCTTCCGGGTCTGAGCGTAGTTTGTTACGCGGACGACACTTTGGTCGTGGCCCGGGGGAGGGACTTGCGAGAGTCTGCCCGTCTTTCCTGCGCGGGGGTGGCCTTCGTCATCGGCAGGATCCGAAGGTTGGGTTTGGAGGTGGCGCTCGATAAATCCCAGGCCCTGTTGTTTCACGGGGCCCGGAGAGCGCCGCCTCAGGGGGCCCACCTCGTGATCGGAGGCGTTCGCGTCGAGATCGAGGCAACCGGGTTGCGGTACCTCGGTCTCGTACTGGACGGTCGTTGGAGCTTCCGCGCTCACTTTGAAAGATTAGGTCCCCGACTGATGGCGGCTGCCGGCTCGCTGAGTCGGCTGTTGCCGAACGTCGGGGGGCCTGACGTGGTGGTGCGCCGCCTCTACACGGGGGTGGTGCGGTCGATGGCACTGTACGGGGCTCCCGTGTGGTGCCACGCCCTGACCCGCGACAACGTTGCGGCGTTGCGACGTCCGCAGCGCGCGATTGCGGTCAGGGCGGTTCGTGGATACCGCACCGTCTCGTTTGAGGCGGCGTGCGTGCTAGCTGGGACGCCTCCCTGGGACCTGGAAGCGGAGGCGCTCGCTGCGGATTACGCGTGGCGATGCGATCTCCGCTCCAGGGGGGAGCCGCGTCCCGGCGCGGCGGAAGTTCGAGCGCGGAAGCTTCAATCTCGGCGTGCCGTGCTCGAGGCGTGGTCTCGCCGCCTGGCGGACCCCGCCTACGGGCGACGGACCGTCGAGGCGATCCGCCCGGTCCTCTCGGACTGGGTGAATCGCGACCGAGGACGTCTCACCTTCCGAGCGACGCAGGTGCTCACGGGACACGGCTGTTTCGGTCGCTACCTGCACCTCGTCGCCCGGAGGGAGCCGACGCCGAAGTGCCACCACTGCAGTGGCTGCAACGAGGACACGGTGGAGCACACGCTCGGGTACTGCACCGCTTTCGCGGAGCAGCGCCGCGTCCTCGTTGCAAAAATAGGACCGGACTTGTCGCTTCCGACCGTCGTGGCTACGATGCTCGGCAGCGACGAGTCCTGGCAGGCGATGCTCGACTTCTGCGAGTCCACCATCTCGCAGAAGGAGGCGGCGGAACGGGAGAGGGAGAGCTCTTCTTCCCTCTCGGCGCCGTGCCGCCGCCGTCGAGCCGGGGTTCGGAGGAGGGCGTTTGTCCAGCTCCAGCCCCTATGAGGAGGCAGTCTCCTCCCGGTGATGGTCACGGGGCGACCTAAGGGGGTTGAGGCTGCGCCGCACGCTACCGTCACTCTAGCGCGCTGGCACCAGGAGGACGGGACGGCGCGTCGGCGGCTGCGGACTGCGATGCGGTCCGCATTTTCGTCGTCGCTGTCGTCGCCGAACATACTGTTGAAGAGCAACCCGGTCGGCGGTGTATCGCGTTCCGACCCGGCAGGCTGGTTCTGGCCCAGCGGGGTATCCCGGAACACCAGCGGCACCGCCCGGGCGGCCTGGTAGGGCCGCCGTACCGCGGAGACCGACGTCGTTGGTCGTCGACTATCGCCTCGACGACCCGTCGGTCGGGCGTCCTCGGGGTGGCGCCGCGTGTCTGGTTGTAGTGTTGACCGCGGGAACCCCCCTACTCTGAACGGGTTCTGACCCCGGACGGAGATCGGACGTCGGGTGTAAGAGTGCAGGGGAGTCGTTTAGTGGGTGGGCCCTAAAATCCTTGGGCCCGCGATCTGCTCTCAACACCTGCAGATCGTTGAGTCTCACATACCCCGCGCGCCCCCTAGGCGCGGGGACCTCGTAGGAGGTTCGGCCCCCGGCCCGAGAAAAAAAAAAAAAAAAAAAAAAAAAGGAAACTATAAATTTCGAAGGTTCATGTTAATACCGGCATTGGCCTTTAAGATTACAAGGATGAGTTCACCAAACCGTTAAAGTTAACCTCAGGGTAAGCAACGATAGCGCTCAGGTCACTACTGGTTAGTAAAACCAAGAATAAAGATAAAACAAAATCGTATTCGTGATGTTATTTAAAAAAAAGTATTGAATTTACTGACTATTCATTATTTTAGTGTTATCACTGTTCGCTCAGTGATCACAGTTAATAAAACGCGTTCTTGCTTAATCACATTGGTAATGACTGCATATAAAATATCACCGGGTGGTCACACGGGTCGTTTTTCCACTTCGATAAAGCGGCACGACACGAGAACCCTCTCATCGTGGCCGCCGGTAACTACATTCCTGATCCTGCGGACAGAATGGAAAGCAGTCGACGTCGCCCAAAACACGTCATCTCGGATCCTCCCGATCCACTAACGGTGCTTCTAGGTACTTCAAGCACCGGTCACCGTTCTCGTCGAACCCGTCGCTTGCGACGAAGGGCTCGACGAGTAAATTAACTCTCAGACACAGCCCACTGAGTTTCTCGCCGGATCTTCTCAGTGGGTCGCGTTTCCGATCCGGTGGTAGATTCTGCGAAGCACGGCTCTTGCTAGGGTTCGTGTTAGCAACGTCGTCAGGTTTGAGCCCCGTGAGCTCACCTACTAGCCACGGTTACGCTGAAATAGCCTCTCAAGGCTATCAGCTTAGGTAGAAAAAAAAAAGGTCGTTTTTTAGAATCGAGTCATCCGAGCCAAGCATTTTATGCAACGGCACACGTCATCCGCCACCATCGACGACACAACATAAACAACAAACAGCTGCTTATTAGTTAAGAGTCTACCATCAGTGTATATACATTATACATCGCTGATGTAATACCCAATTGCAGATCCAAACAACACATTGTTTAATATAAAAGTACTTACAACCTTAAAAATACTTGTTTAATTTATTTGACAAATTAACGAGTCTTTTATTAAAACTGGTCAGGATATTAGAGCGATATTTATGGTAATTTTTTTATTGGCCTTGTAGACAGACGAGCATAGGGCCCACCTGATAGTGAGCTAGACCTATGCCTACCGTTGTATCGCGATCGGTCCTTGACGCGTGAGCAAATGTTCAATTTAATCCGAAGTCTTAAAATCATTGACAATGATTTTCGAAGTTTCCGTTACATAATATAACAATGCCAAAGTAATAAATGTGTGTTAAAAATTTAATTAGACACATTTAAAAATTGCAAAGAAGACACTTTTGTTATAATTAACTTCAGGAAAAAGAAGAGTGTCACTGAATAAAAAAACACCACTGTCAACATGCTGCTTGATTCTTCAAATCGATGATGCGTCCGGGTTGAAGAGTAGTACTAGCCCCGCTCCAAGCCATTGAGACTTCAATGAAATATGTTAAGGTAGGAGGAGTTGGTTTTTACGGATGGGCTGGGAGTTCATCGAATTCTATAAACACTCAACCCACTGAGTTTCTCGCCGGATCTTCTCAGTGGGTCGCGTTTCCGATCGCGGTAGATACTGCGAAGCACTACTCTTGCTAGGGCCAGTGTTAGCAATGCCTTCTGGTTTGAGCCCCAAGTGCTCACCTATACGTTAGGGATACGCTGATATAGCCTCTCAAGGCTTTCAGATTAGGTAGGATTAAAAATTAATAAAAAATAAACACCACAACACAAAAACCGACATTCACTCAGTTGAAAGTCTCGATGGAAGTAATGATCTTGTAAAATAATAAACATATAACCGGAGACGAACCGCACTGTCGCCTGTCCCCTAACTAGGACGTACCGTGGGAACCTGATACTAATACCTACGCTTCTATACTTTTAAATATCTATACTTCTATACTAATAATATAATATAATAATATTATAAAGAGGAAAGATTTGTTTGTTTGTTTGTATTGAATAGGCTCCGAAACTACTGAACCGATTTGAAAAATGCTTTCACTGTTTGGAAGCTACACTATTCCCAGGTGACATAGGCTATAATCTTTTTTGAAAAAAATTACGGATCCTTACTTAAACTCCAATAATGTAACCCAAGGTGTAAAAAAATTACCTAAAATATTACGTGCCCTGCGAAAACTATTGATGATAGAATAAGATAATGTACTACGACTTTGTAGAATACATTATAATTTACAAAAAGTGTCGCGACAGCATATGTCTAACATTTATAGTTATGCCGCAATAAGTGTTCTTTTATTTTAAAAAATGAAACATCGTCAAATATCGTTGAAATTTTTGTTAAAGACCCGAGCGGAGCCGGAGCGAGCCGCTTGTATACAATTAACAAAGAACCAACAAACCTGTTCATCGTACGAATATACGTAACAATAAAAACAAAATAAACAATAATTAAGGAGCATTTTTAACGGCGTAGTTGCCCAGCATCAGATATCTCTAGGCTAGTAAAGAATCAATAATAATGTACTCACCCCAAGCCCCCACAGGCACAGTACGAGGAGTCGCGCGCACACCGCCATGTCTGAAGCACTAATATAACAAAACTTCGAAATCAGCTTTCAAAGTTGAGGATAAAATTATTTTAATTCGTTAGCGAGCGGCAACGTCTCTGTAGTACTGTGCACTCAAATATAACAACCCTAATTGTAACAGGTTTGGTTGTATTATGAATTTTAGTAATGTTGTATTGCGTTTTCAACAAATTTGACAATAGTTCGTTTACACATTTTTAGAAACGATTATAGGTCTTTTAATATCGAAATGGCGAAAATAAACCGATTAGCAAAGCTCCGATTTGAAGAACGTTGATATTAATTAATTACTATTAATTGTTATTACAATAAATGTAATCGCACACGGAGTCGCACCTCAAATACAAATAATTCTAGTGACAACTTACATCTTTTTTATTCAAAACTAGCTGACTCGACAGACTTTGTAGTGCCTCAATCGATGAATAAAAGACCTAAGCTTTTGTATAAAATAAACTTAAAACAAACAAAAGGAATCCGTCCGACGGGGGACACATCAAAGGGAAAACAAAATTGTTGTTTATTTAGTTCCGAGCATTTTCTTAATTATCTACCTTTTAAGCCTTCTCTGGACTTCCACAAATAATTCAAGACCAAAATTAGCCAAATCAATTCAGCCGTTCTCGAGTTTTAGCGAGACTAACGAACAGCAATTCATTTTTATATATAGAGATAAAGATAATGTTTTATTTTTATTGAAGTCGTGTCGCGAAATTCCCAAAAATTATAATATGGGTAATTACTGATTGTAAGGCGTTCTGCAAGTCCGGAATAGGTATCACCACTTTTTGCAGCGAAGCGGTAATACGTTTCGGTTTGAAAGGTTTTATTCAAAATGAAACTTTGAAGTCGTCGTGGCCTAAAGGATAAGACGTCCGGTGCATTCGTATGTAGCGATGCACCGGTGTTCGAATCCCGCAGGCGGGTACCAATTTTTCCAATGAAATACATACGTACTTAACAAATATTCACGATTGACTTCCACGGTGAAGGAATAACATCATTTAATTTTAATAAAAATTACACCCGTAAAATTATAATTTGCGTAATTACTGGTGGTATAGTAGGACCTCTTGTGAGTCCGCACGGGTAGGTACCACCACCCTGCCTATTTCTGCCGTGAAGCAGTAATGCGTTTCGGTTTGAAGGGTGGAGCAACCGTTGTACTGTAAAATCTGAAACCTTAGAACTCTTATGTCTCAAGATGGGTGGCGGCATTTACGTTGTAGATGTTTATGGGCTCCGGTAACCACTTAACGCCAGGTGGGCGGTGAGATCGTCCACACATCTAAGCAATAAAAATTAAAGGGTAAGGGTCTCATGTCGTGGTTGGACGCATTGACGTAGTGATGACCATAGGCCTTCGACCACTTACGAGCAGATGGTATACTATTTCAAGGCCCATTTGGTATTAAGCGGGAACTATAACTGCTGAGACGCTTCAAAATGAAAGATGTGAACCGTGAAACATTCCATATGGTACTAACCATAATTAGCAGCTTAGTGTCACAATTACACGCTACACGGTATGTATCTGTCCGTCGTAATGAATTTTGATTAAAAATTTATAATAATTTCTTTAAAGACAGTACTACTTCACTGTGCACTCATAGTACAATAGAATCTGTACCTTACCATCTGCCACACAAAGTCATATTTCCTTCTAAGACATTCGAGGGATTCTCCCCTACAGATGTGTTACCAAATTTAGAATAGAAAAACCCTATAAATGTAATTATTTTTAGTTCCGCGATACTCTACCGCGGAGCCACCTCGCCCTGCGGCTTGAAGGACTCAGGAACTGACAGCTCGCAGGAGCCGGAGCCGGTCCGCACTCACACCTCACCGCCCTCGGACCTCACTCAACTACCAACATTACTTTATCAGTCTGATTCCTGTTTGATTGTATACGGTATCCCTTACATAATACTCTATACAATAGTTACCATGTGTCTATAACAAGGGAACAAACACAAGCTTGTTGTGCCGATGAGTAGGTTACACAAGATACGAAATTCATTCGGGTGTTTGTCTGTGCGCCTGTACAACAAAATCCCACAAGATGTTCAGAACCTACATATACATACATAGATTTTTTCAGAGCATCTGTGCAATAAAAATTCCTATAAAGTCAATGATTATCTAGAAGATTGCACAAAGCGGGAATGAGTTACTCGCTCCGAGAATTTTAATGTTGCAATAATTGTTACATTATAATACATCTAGTAAAAATGAATATTTAAAAAATGTAATATAAAAAAGAAAAAAAAATTAAAAAAAAAGACATGCCCGCTGAGTTTCTTGCCAGTTTTTCGCAGGACAGGGGCTAGTTCTTGTGAATTAGTTCTTTTTGACGTTGAACGAGTGTGTACTTTCATTTATGTTGAATAAAAAAATATATATTAGATTTGTATTGTTCCGTGGCCTGGGTAGGATATGTAGTTAGAGTCGGGTACGATAAAAGCGTTATAGTGGCGTGCAGCTTTTTTAAATAAGCGTTCTGTTAAATACCAATTTGCACTAGATAGTAAGAAACCTTTCAATTTATCCAATTATATATCTTTTGTTTATTTCTGTTATAATAATGTTTAATCAGCTGGTAGGATTATAAAAACTTTTACAGGATTAAAAAACATGAGAAGAAAACATCGCCCAACTCCTGGCCACTCAAAATTTCTTTTCGTCCCCTCATATTTAGCGAAAAAGACCCAAGAAGACCCTGGGACAGAGCGTTGCATTCTCTGACAGACGCTGGTTGTGGCCGTACGGGCCAACCCGGGACATGCACGAGTTGGTGTCTCGTAGGGTGAGATTAAAGCCGCTAAATGCTAAGAGCTACCGCGCCTTTTTTCAATAAAGTGACGTTACATTTATAATCGATCCGGGGCACGTAGTGGTCGCGGTCTGAGGTATAAATTCGGCCGGAGTACTCGGATTGAGCGACAGCTCACTGAGTTTCTCGCCGGATCTTCTCACTGGGTCGCGTTTCCGAACCGGTGGTAGATTCTGCGAAGCACTACTCTTGCTAGGGCCAGTGTTAGCAACACTCCGGTTTGAGCCCCGTGAGCTTACCTACACATGCTAGGGTAAGCTGAAATAGCCTCTCAAGGCTATCAGCATAGGTAGGAAAGAAAAAAAAAAGGATTGAGCGTCGCTGGAGTGCGAGTGTTCCGATGCTCCGATCGGACACAAATGCTTCTACTGGAATACGTTTAAATGTTCATCACAAATTACTTCAACAGTGAAGGAATAACATTGTGTAATAAAAACCCAACTCTTAAAAATTATAATTTGGGTAATTATTACTATTGAAACATAAGACCTCAAGTCTCAACGTGGGTGGTAGCATTCCTGTTATGATGTCTGTGGGCTCTGGTAGCCGCTTAACACCAGATGGGCCCTAAGCTATATTTGAATTTAATTATAATCCACTTGTCATGGGTGGGTCTCGTTTTAAAACGTAGGTCATAAAATATGTATAATCTATCTATATATATATAAATGAATTGCTGTTCGTTAGTCTCGCTAAAACTCGCAAACGGCTGGACCGATTTGGCTAATTTTGGTCTTGAATTATTTGTGGAAGTCCAGAGAAAGTTTAAAAGGTAGATAAACATGAAAATGCTCGGAATTAAATAAAAATAACAATTTTGTTTATTTCTTTGATGTGTCCCCCGTAGGACGGATTCCTTTTGTTTTTTTTTAAGTTTATTTTACAAAGGTTTAGGTATTTTATTTATAGATAGAGGCATTACGAAGTCTGCCGAGTCAGCTAGTTTGGAATATTTGAGTCTCCGGTATCGAGCGAGCGATCGGATATTAAAAGCTCATTCGCTACCACTAAGTAACGAGCGCACAGCCAGCGGATGTGTAAGTTTGTAAACATTTACTTTTTTCCTTTATGTTCTGATATCAAGTACAGTGGTGAACAAAATCGTTTTACTAAAAATCTAATAATATATTTTCAGGTAAGGTTTTTTTTTCTATACACGACTCGTGCCGCTGTCAACACTCACGGGTATTTTTTTTCCAAACTGAATGCTAGCTTCCGTAGTAAGACATGAGATCCAATTTTCAATGGCATTGCAGAACTCCTGCCCCACGCTTCTAACTTGGAACCCATATCTGCCTCGCGACAGATGTAGAGCAGATGAGGGCACCCACCCGTCGGCGCTCATAATGCGCCCTAACACAAGTAAAATATTGACTCGAGAATTGTGACATCCACGTCTCATGTTATGATGTCGATGTTATGATGTCGATGTATTCCGATCAGAGCCTGAGATTAGGTGAGTTGTTGACATTTTAATTTTACAACAGAGTAACAGACAGAGTAATCTTGTAATAATAATATGACATAAATCTTGAAAAGAATATAATTACACCAGTTATACAAGAAATTCATCAAATTATGTTTCAGTTAAACTTGTTTCAAAATAACTTTATTTTTCTTTCTGACTGTACCAATTATCCGATTACTCCTTGTAGCGACCGTCGCACACACCGCATTCATTTGGTCAACTCCTATCAATGACAATGTTAGCCTTTGTACTGGTGGGATTGATCACCACCATCAGCGCTGGACCATCAAACGACTCTTTCAAGGATCAGTGTAAGTTTGTTTATAACAATAAGTGCAGTGGCAGTAATAATGCTTGGTCTCTTTCGATCGTACCGTACAGTCAGACTTTCAATGACAAAACATTTTTTTGACGTAGTAGCTATTACTACTGGATCCCCTTAACTCATCCGTAGTAGTGTTATCCTTTCCTAAATTACAAACCTCCCCCAAAATTTTACTGGTGGCTTTTTTTTTTCATTGCATTTGTAGGCAGACGAGCATACGGCCCACCTGATGGTGAGTGGTTACCATCGCCCATGGACTTCAGCAATACCAGGAGCAGAGCCAAGCCGCTGCCTATCGCCTAATACTCTCCACAAGCCTCGTTTGAAGAAGGACATGTCATAGCGCTCGGGAAACACCGTGGAGGGGAGCTCATTCCATAGCCAGATCGTACGTGGCAAAAAGACCTCTGGAAGCGCACTGTGGATGACCGCAGTGGCTCCAGGTAGTATGGATGAACTCTACTCCGGTGGCGGGCGGTGCGATGGTAAAAACGACATGATGGTATCAAACCTACCCAATTTCGAAGCATTCGTGCGTTCTGGTCTGATGTTTTAGTCAGTCGTATTAGATACAGAAACGTTCACTACATTTTTTGGGTTTGTGATGTATACATATTATTATGTGCCCCGGTATTTGCATTTGAATCACACAACAATCTCGCCCTGTTCAGTGTGCCTAATGCGAATTTTTTAACGCTCTCGATAGCGTAAAAGTTAACTCAAATTTGTAGGCAGTTGGAACAGCGCCCTTAGCGGCAAACGTAGCCAAACGTTCCAACTCCATACAAAATCGAGTTAACTTTTACGTTACCGAGAGCGTTAAAAAACTCGTTCTAAGCACACAGATTTCATTTAAGATTTGTGTAGATAATATGCAATGTTGCATATTGCAATATAAAGTGTGTGTATGTGCGATGTCGGGCGACGCTCCTGCGATGGCATTCCTTCGCCTACCGCCACCAAGGTGTCCAATAAATGCCTAATATGTCATCAGTATTTTATTGAAATAAAGATCCATTCAAACTCGAAATCAGCAGTGTCGCTAAACGTCCCCAGCTGCGGATGCCGTTGTGGTTATTCGTCGGATTTTGAATGATTTCAACGCATTTGATGTCCACAGACTGCACGGACCCGAGGACAATGCAGAAGCACGCCGCGTATTCAGAGTGGGCGGACGCGTACTCTTGCACGAGGCACCGCTGTCAGCCCGGGGGCAGGAACCTCGCTATCTACACGGTCGGGTAAGTTCTGGAACTCAGAGTCTTGACAACTACTATTAATTTAAGGTCGTCGTGGCCTAAAGGATAAGGCGTCCGGTGCATTCGTATCTAGCGATGCAACGGTGTTCGAATCCCGCAGGCGGGTACCAATTTATCTAATGAAATACGTACTTAACAAATGTTCACGGTCGGCTTTCACGGTGAAGGAATAACATCGTGTAATAAAAATCAAACCCGCAAAATTATAATTTGCGTAATTACTGGTGGTAGGACCTCTTGTGAGTCCGCATGGGTGGGTGCCACCGCCTTGCCTATTTCTGTCGTGAAGCACTAATGCGTTTAGGCTTGAAGGGTGGGGCAGCCGTTGTAACTATACTTGAGACCTTAGAACTTATATCTCAAGGTGGGTGGCGCATTTACGTTGCGGATGTCTATGGGCTCCAGTAACTACATAACACCAGGTGGGCTGTGAGCTCGTCCATCCATCTAAGCAATAAAAAATAAAATAAAACCACGGCCAAATTTTTTGCCGAGAAAATATTTCAAAATTTCTTAAGAAAAGTTTATCTGCGAAACAAGTTAAACACAATAAACTCTAAAAAATTAGAAAACCTGCCCCGCAGTTCACTCCAGGTTTGTATTCGGATGATCACATGCGATAAACACTTCAGTTTGATTGTACACAAACATGAAATTGTTTCTCCATTATCCACAGTTGCAAGCGCGTGGAAGCCCCAGAGTCGGCGATAGAATGCGAGGAAGTCGTCGAAGATACAAACATGCAGTTCCCTTTTTGCTGCACAAGACTTAGGTACTTAATAGCTTTATTTAAACTAATAGTCCCGCGGTAGTCGAAATTCGACTATAAATTGAAACTGTAAGTTTGTACACTATTATGATTCTGTTTTCGAAGACTATTATACTTCTATAATCAAAAATTTCGCCCAGACTACACTATAGAAAAATATTAATAAAGACAAACAATATTTAACGTATTCTCAATTTGACCCCAGACGTTAAGAACAAAAGTTTGACAATAAATAAATACACTCGGGTGCAATGAAATCGCACATCTGTAAATTTTTTGAAAAATATTATTTACTTCTTTTTATTTAAAAAAATACATATATTTTTTAACATAAGGTTAAAGGATAGTTCAATACCTATTCAATGATACCACATAAGACATGATAAGTTTACCTGCCTGCTGAAACAAAACGACAACAGCAAACTCCAAAAATTGCTCCCTCAACTCACTGCAGTTTGCAAGACCAACTGCAGGTATAAAAAGGCATGTTTTGTGTAAAACGTCATCAGTTGCAAGCCAACGCTTAACCTGATAAGACCTCTAGTGACTCCAATTGCATTTGTCTGAAAAAGATGGATACTACTCCGGAAAAAGCCGCTCAAGTCGTCGCTCTAATTGAAGCGGGCCAGAACCAGAGTGCTGTAGCTCGACAACTGAATATCAGCCGATATTCAGTTCGTCGTGTGTACCAGCGCTATCGGGGACTGGTGGCTTTGAAAGGCGACGAGGATCTGGTCGAGCAAGAGCTACAACACAGCGCGACAACAGATTTCTTGTAACGACAGCGTTGCGAAATCGTCGTTTGACTGCCGTTGAACTTGCACAGCAGCTTCAACAGGTGCGTGAAGTGGTGGTGGACAGTCAGAAGGAGACTTGCCGAAGGTGGTTTGACTGCGCATAGGCCAGCAAATGGCCCTAAATTGACGCCAGCTCACCGCCGGGCTCGTTTTCGATTTGCACAAGAACACGTCAACTGGACAGCCGACCAGTGGAAAGCAGTCCTGTTCTCAGACGAGTCCAGAATGTGTCTTCATGATAATGATGGACGTGGAAGGGTCTACAGAAGGCGCTCAGAGCGATTTTCCCAATGTTGCATCACAGAACGTGTAGCATACGGCGGTGGTTCGTGTATGTTCTGGGGAGGTATCTCACTCGAACGAAAAACAGAGCTTGTCTTCATTGTTGGGGCCAATATTAGGCGACAAACAAGAGGTCTAACATCTCAACGATACATAGAGGAAGTTCTACAAGAACATGTCGTACCATTTGGCCGTTTAATTGGAAGTAACTTCCTTTTTATGCATGACAATGCAAGACCTCATACCGCTGCGATAGTGAGACAATACTTACAAGAAGTAAATGTACCCGTGATGGAGTGGCCAGCTCGGAGCCCGGACCTTAATCCGATTGAACACTTGTGGGACGAATTAAAAAGAAAAATTAGAGGTCGAAATAGTGTTCCAGCTAACCTCCAGGAGCTACAAAATGCGCTCAAAGAGGAATGGGACGCCATGCCACAAGACTTTATCAGAAACTTGATAGAGTCGATGGGGAATCGGTGTGAAGCTGTAATTCGGGCAAGAGGGGGCAACACTTGTTACTAATAAATTATTTTTCAGTATTTTTTTTGTTTTTTCCCCAAATTTTAAACGGTTTAGTTGAGTAATCATTTTGTAATAAAGATTAAATTGTTGTTGTATTTTATTTTCCTCAAGAAAGTAACCTTATCTCCACTTATATGGTATCATTGAATAGGTATTGAACTAACCTTTAACCCTATGTTAAAAAATATATGTATTTTTTTAAATTAAAAGAAGTAAATAATATTTTTCAAAAAATGTACAGATGTGCGATTTCATTGCACCCGAGTGTAGTATGCATGCGTGTGTGCGTCAAATACATGGTAGTGTGTGTAATGTTTTTCTATTAATTTAATGTATTTTTAGGCATAATTTAAAAAAAAAAATTACATTCTGCACTCCTTCTCTATATTCTCTATAAGTGTGGAAAATTTCATACTCCTCCGTCCGCGCAATTTTCGTAAAAAGGGATACAAAGTTTTTCCTTCACGTATTAATATATAGATTCTTAAAAACTGTCAAACGATATATTTAGAATTGAACACGAGAATTTTTTATTTGGCTCGTCTCAAAAAATTATTTGACACTTATCGAAACGAAGTATTGAAGCAGTGCCGTTAGAATCTGCCCTCACGTCCTTACGGTTCCATCAGATCAAATAACCTTTGCATTAGATGCATTAAGCTCTAACACTAGGAGTAGTCTTAGGGACCCCGGTAACCGTACTCGTAGAACTCGGCAAAGATTTCGACGTGCAATCTAACCTAAACATCAGCCCGCCGAGTTACACGCCGGATCTTCTCAGCGCGTCGCGATTCTGATCCGTTAGTAGATTCATTCGCGAAACAACTGCTCTTGAGTTGTTAGGTCTCCTATGGAGGCGCTCGGGCAGCTGTTAGCAAATCCCACCCCTCCTGGCTGAGCCTTTGCTCGCCCACCTGTCCTGGTGAAACTGGAAAGGCCTTCGGGCCACCAGTAATAATTCAATCATAAAAAAAAGAATCTGCCATAACATCTCATTCTGTGCATCGTCTATTTGTTGATCTGTAGATCTTTGTAGTAACCTACAAAGTGACCGACTTGGCTTGACGAGACACCAACACTGATATACAAGAATATCAATTCCTAGCAACCATTTAAAAATGTGAGGCTAATCCTCAAACTTTGAACACTTTCAGATGTCTTGTAGTTGTGCGGGGTGAAGTGTGGACCAGAGTCCTGGGGCAGCCGTGGGAAACGCTCCCAGCGGCCCCCTGGAGCCACATGTACAAGATGAAGAAACCTCCACCGGGCGATACCAGCTTCTTGAACAAGTAAAAAGCTTAAACAATTATAAAAATAGACACGATTATTATTATAGCAGAGAGTAGAGTAGACAATTTTTGTAGATTGAAAGGAATTGACCTAAAACTACAATCTGGTCCAACGTTAAAAAACTCAGTACTCACAATTTATTACATTACTTTTCACACGATCCATCCTTGCCTACCTGGTCTTCCTCAATAAGTGCTCGTTTATCTACGTACTTTCCTACTACTACGACTACGGTATTTTTTGCCACGTACCATCCGGCTTTGGAATGAGCTCCCCTCCACGGTGTTTCCCGAGCGCTATGACATGTCCTTCTTCAAACAAGGCTTGCGGAGAGTATTAAGCGGTAGGCAGCGGCTTGGCTTTGCCCCTGGCATTGCTGAAGTCCATGGGCGACGGTAACTACTCACCATCAGGTGGGCCGTATGCTCGTCTGCCTACAAGGGCAATAAAAAAAAACCTAACACCCACAAAATAATGAACAAGATAAGTTTATTTACTTACAACTAATGTGTGTATCATCAGAGAGGCAGAGCAGAAAGGCCCGGTGTATGAACTATCGGAGCAGGACTCCCCGAAACACGAGCAAGTTCTGAGATCTGAAAAGAGAACCACCGAGGACCCGAACTGCAAGGAAGCAGTGCTCAGATCCGCTCCCACGCCGGATATCGTGGTAAATACAAATATCATGTTTTTTTTCCTTTTATTGCTTAGGTAGGTGGACGAGCTTAGGTTAGGAAGGTGTGTGGCGCATTTACGTTGTAGATGTCTATGGGCTCCAGTAACCACTTAACATCAGGTGGGCTGTGAGCTCGTCCACACATCTAAGCAATAAAAAAATAAAATAAAAAATGTTCACGTTGTTGTGTCTATGAGCTCCGGTGACCACTGAACCCCAGGTGGCTCGTTCTACGAAGTTAATGAAAAAAGCCATCTTGTTTTATTTTCAATGAAAGTGCAGGACCGGATAGGTACTTCTTATTAAATTAATCCATTGCAGATAGCGTTATCTACGAACAATGATGAGAAGGAACCGAAAAGGGATATTGAAAGGTAAAGTACCTACGTTTACAATTACGTTTTTACAATCCAGGTCAAGGTTTAAGTACCAAGCCAAAGGCTGTTGATACAAAATACGCCATCAAGAGCTGATTATAAGGGTGAATGGTAATTATTCGTGCATTGCCGAAATTAGTTTTTGTTTTTTGTTGACTCATTGCTGTGCAGGTTTTTTCGGTCAAGAATCACGCACAGATTACAATGTTAATGATTTTATTTAACCAACGGCGGATCCACGGGGTGGTCATGGGGTCATGACCCCCCCCTGAGCTAGTTCCAGGACTTGAACTAACTTGGACTAATTGAAGAACATCATGATTTATTTATTATCTATTGTTATCAAAATTAAATTATAAGTTCTTAACTTGCCCACGACTATGTAACCCCCTCCTGGCGCCAAAGCTGGATCCGCCCTTGTATTTAACAGGCTTCGATCCTTGTATTGATCTGTGCAGGGTGGCTGGCAGGAACTGGATGAGAGAAGCCGAGGATCGTGCTCAGTGGCGAACAATTGGAGAGGCCTATGTCCAGCAGTGGACTGCTATAGGATGATGATGATGATGATGATCCTTGTCGTGTGCTTCAGAAGTACAGTAGCAGCCAGTGTGCAGGAGTGGAGTGAACTTCATGAAGCGATTTGGTTATAAATGCTGTACATATTATCATTCCAGGCGAAAACGCGTCCATGAGATTCCTGACGAAGAGAGAAACGAACCAGAGAATCAAGACGTCGAAGAATTACCAGCTTCCACAGATAAGGTTAGTATTAGCCGACGCAGTCACATACATAGTTTTGTAGGTCCAAATTTGAACAGAGCTTTAGCCAATTAGCTGTTATATGCCAAGGTCAAAGGATCTTACGTGATATCTCATATCGTAGCCGTAAAGTATCTTCTACATGGCGCTGTATTAAGTAAATCACACTTCTGAAGTAAACTATAATATTATTATGATGGATGGGAAGCATCTTTCTATGAATTTCTAGTGCAATTCTTGCAATTTCAGTTTTATTGATTCCTATATAATTGTAATGAAAATCTAATTTCTGAACCATCGTTATATTCACAACAGACCAAGGTCAGGGTGCATTTTGGGAAGATAGTGTACGAGTATTTCTTACTAGGGAAGAGGGGGCAGAGGTCGACCGAAGAAGACATGGATGGAGTGTGTGAATGACGATATCAGAGAAAGAGGAGTGAGTGTTGAGAAGACGGCTGATAGAGGAGAATGGAATAGAAAAATTCGCTGTGCCGACCCCACCTAGTGGGATAAGGTGGAGAAAAAGAAGAGTGTATTTCTTACTATGGTACAATATAACAGAAACCCGGCGATGCGGGAGGTCAATAATACATGGTTATTTTTTGAAGTGTCCACGATCTGTCTTTAAGATATTGACAATTATTCGATATTCGTAGGGTCGTATCTAATTCGTAATTCGCTCTGTCTTTACATTGAGGTAGTGCTTTTTGGCGTAGTAGTAGTTTTAAAAAAAAAAAAAAAGCGCCAGCTAGATGTGTGGACCAACTAAAGGACTGGACTGGAAGCTAATTACAGGGAGCGGTACATATGGCGCAGAACCGGACCGAATGGAGAAGATTGACATACAATCACGATCCTCAGCATTGAGGGAACGACCAGAAAGAAGTAGTTTAACACATCAGATTTCTTCAACTAGCTGTTAGGTCGATTCAGTAGTCAGTCCAAAATCAATAACTTTTTATTGAAGTAGCTTATTGAAGTAGAATGCTATAAAGGTTTTCGAATAGTCTTAACTTCATCACCGATTCAAAAGACAGTATCACCATTTAGAAGAATAGTTACATAAAAAATTTAAGGGGTGTTGTTTGAAATTAAAATTTACGGACAAAATGTCATGACATAGCAGTAGGTACATTCCTACATCTGCGTATACATATCGCAACACCGACGTGGTCCAACAACAATGAATGCTCGGTTTCAGATTCGCTCAATTTTTTTCAGTGATATCCCGCAAAATTATAATTTGCGTAATTACTGGTGGTAGGACCTCTTGTGAGTCCGCGCGGGTAGGTACCACCACCCTGCCTATTTCTGCCGTGAAGCACTAATGCGTTTCGATTTGAAGGGTGGGGCAGCCGTTGTAACTATACTGAGACCTTAGCATTCATATCTCAAAGTGGTTGGCGCATTTATGGTGTAGACGTCTATGGGCTCTAGTAACTACTTAAAACCAGGTGGGCTGTGAGCTCGTCCACCCATCTAAGCAATAAAAAAAAAATGCAGTATTTCAGCTTAAATCTTGTTATTTCAGCCCCTCACGAATTCGGATGAAGCTTACAACAGCAACACAGATGCAATGACAAAAAAGCCTAAAACAAAAGTAAGTTTGCTTAATGCGGTAGACTTTCAGATGAAAGCTCGGGTCGTCGGGAAACCGACCAGTGTGCTTATTGCGAGATTTTTAACGTTCTCGATAGCGTAAAAGTTAACTCATATTTGTATGGAATGGTATAATTTGCCTGTGTTGGTCGCTAGGGGCGCTGTTCCAACTGTATACAAAATTGGGCTAACTTTTACGCTATCGAGAACGTAAAAAAACTCGCACTAAACACACATTATCCGGGACATCGATTCCATAACGAAACTTCTCCTATTTGCCTTTACAGAAACTAAGAACCTGTCAGCGATAATGTCATATAGTATATCGGAACAAAAGCCCTCATATTTCAAACCTTTCCTAAATTTTCAGGTTCAGAACCAGGTAACCTGGACAGAGATACCTCCCAATCAGTGGACGGAGCGCGATCCCTCGATGGATGCAGAGAATGTCAAGGTTTGGGAGCTTATATCATGCCGTAAAAGAACTTGTGAATTTATTTCGTGAAACATCCAAGAAGACATTTCCTCTTCTTTTCTTTTTTTTTCCTTCCTTGATAGCCTGCTGATAGCCTTGGGAGGCTATTTCAGCTTCACCCTAACGTTTGTAGGTGAGCTCACGGGGCTCAAACCGGAGAGTTGCTAACACTGACCCTAGCAAGAGCAGTGCTTCGCAGATTTTCGCAGAGAATTATCTTCTGGAAACATTTCAGGATGTGCAAGAGGAGAAAAAAGAGGTGAAATCATCGAACCTCCAAGCCTTAGTAGACGCTATCGGTACTAGAATGAGAGATATTGAGACTGTGGTGCAGAAGATGAGCCAGAAGGTACAGCAGGTCAAGCCCGAAGACGCAGTGGCCAGCTCAGAGAAGAGGTAAGGCTTGTATTTAGTTTACAAAATGAATTTTGCGTTTCTATCAATGATCGGAATTCGACCATGACTGACACATCAAGATATTGATCCTTCTTTTGTCTCCTTTATTCATATTGTCTCCTTTGTTTTGTTCTTAAAAATTTTTATCGAGTGGAAAAAAGTTCACTCTACTGCGCTACATGGAAGCAGTTCCAAGAAATTGTTGTGTAAGAGCAACCGATTGACAGCGTATCAAGCTGGTTCTGATCTAGCGGGGTATTCCGGGACACCAGTGGCACCGCCTGGTGTTGTCTCTCAGGTTTATGTTTTATCATGGCTGTTAGACGATATTGTTTCAGGTCTGACGAAGGAAAGCGTCACGAAAGAAAAGAGCACGAAAAAAATTACGATGAACTGAAAAAGCCAAGCCCTGATGGAGACCACTATAAAAGGTAATGCACCAGATAAATTACATTCCGCGCGGGTAGGTACCACCACCCTGCCTATTTCTGCCGTGAAGCAGTAATGCGTTTCGGTTTGAAGGGTGAGGCAGCCGTTATAACTATACCTAGTCAGGTCATAAATTCTGTCACATGTTTAATGTAAAATAATTGAAACAAGTTTATTCATTATGTAACCATTCATGTACCAAAATGAACTTAACAAAATATAGATTCTTATGACACTAAAGTTAATTCAAAATGACCTCCGTGATTTTGAATACAGGCCTTCAATCTGCGCGGCCAGTCGTCTATCGCAGCACGAACGAGGTCCATGTCAATATCGGCGGCTGCCTTAATCAAGGATGTCTTGAGTGACTCCAAATTGGGATGAGGCTTTGAGCACGCCTTTTCCTCCAAGTGTTGCCATATCTTGTAATCTAACGGATTCAAATCTGGACTGGAGGAGGGCCAGTCTTCGTGCCGGATGAAGTCGATTTCACGCGCCGCCAGCCAGTCTTGTGTGCTCTTCGCTCTATGAGCTGGCGCCGAATCTTGTTGGAATACCCAGTGCCTGTTATTGAACATGGTATGAGAAACAGGTTCCACAAGGTTCGTCAGGACTGTATTTTGATACACAACTGCATTCGTTTTTACACCTTTCTCACAAAAATGTACCTCTGATAAGCCCCAATAAGAAACTCCCAACCATACCATGAGCGAGGATGGAAAATAACCTCGTTGGACACGTGGAATACGGTTGCTCGCTTCTTCACTACTGTGTGCGTACACCTTATCATTTTGTTTGTTGTAGCTCTCTTCTACGGTAAAAATTTTTTCATCGGAAAAAATAATTTCCAGATATTTTTTTCGGCGTTCGGCGCAACAAAGCGCGGCATCTCTTCAGTCTCAGGTCCATTAGACGAGCATTCAAACGATGTCCTGTTTTTCTTCGATATGCCCGAAGCCCTAAGTCTTCATTTAACACCCTTTTCACCGTGGTTCTGCTTAACCCCATCTGAAGGGCCAACAGTTTCTGCTTACGTTTGGGATTTCTTTTAATTCGCGCCTTCACAGCTTTTATCACTGCTGGAGTCCTAACAGACCGAGGGCGACCACTTCTTGACCTGTCATCTACACTAGAGTCTTCATTGTATCGTTTGATGGTACGATAAACGAATCTTTTGGTTATATTCAAATTTTTCAGTATGTTAAAATTTTTAATTGGCGCGTAACCGCAACGATGCAACGCAATAACTGCAACACGGTCTTCTTTAAGCGTCCACTCCATATTTAAAAATGAGTAAAATTCTAAAAGTATACATTTTTATTTTCATAAACAATTCGAAATTCGAATTCAATAAACTTTTTTGTGGCCAGCATTCTAAAAGAAAAGTTTTTACTGTTGACAATACTTATGACCTGACTAGTTACTTGAGACCTTGGAACTTGTGTCTCAAGGTGGGTGGCGCATTTACGTTGTGGATGTCTATGGGCTCCAGTAACCACTTAACACCAGGTGGGCTGTGAACTCGTCCACCCATCTAAGCAATAAAAAATAAAAACCTGGAAATTATTTTTCCAAAAGCGTTTTGAGTGACATGGCTTTCTAGCTTGTTCCATGCCGCTCCGAAAGCACAACGCTGTGAGTCTATAAGCGTCACTAGTGCCTTTGTGGGTGAGAGGAAATGTCAATACTGTTTTAGCACTTCATAAATATTTATTTGGCGACCACATTACACACATACATACAAGTATACACGCGCAGCCTTCCGGCGACAAGTTCTATGATTGACTATGGCTTTCATGGCTTTGTAGGTGTGTGTGTAGGGACACATTTAGCAGCGTATGCAGTTTTGTGCATCGCATGCATTTGGTCAGTCGTACATAGCCCACCCGACACGGCAGACACTGGTGAATATACGGAGTAAAAATTACAATCAACTTGTTTCATTAGTAAAGGGCAGTTTACTCTTTACTCTTGCTAAAGCAACCGTGCAGTGGTGACCCCGAGGATTCGAAATTTATTTATACCGTGCGTTTTGTGTACTGTGAAAGTGTTTTTTGGGACTTGGACCGGTACGACCCACTATTGCGATTTCCTGCACCATGGCGCAGGCCGACGCAGACGATTTCAAGCAAACCATGGCTCCGGAAGCTGCTCTCCAACTGGCAAGCATTACCATATCATCACGCATACCAGAGTTTTGGATGGACCAACCACGTCTTTGGTTTATCCAGATTGAGGCTATCCTGTGCCCGCAGAAGCTAGGCGACGAGCAAAAATACAACTTGGTAATCGCGAAATTAAGCAAGGAGGCCATAGCCCAAGTTACCGATTTTTTGGCCAAACCACCGGAGAAAAATAGGTATAATGCTCTGAAAGAGAAATTACTTCAAGTTTTTGAAGAGTCAGAGGCCCGAAAACGATACAAGCTGATTGGTGAGATGGAGCTTGGTGACCAGCGCCCATCCCAGCTGCTGACGAAGATGACTGACCTGGCACGGGGGAAGGTGAGCGAGGACACTCTGTCTTTGCTGTAGAAAAGGCATTTCCCGATGTCAGTACGCGCAGTCCTCACCGTATCTGAGACCAGCGATTTGGCACAGCTCGCCAAACTCGCCAACAAAGTACTGGAAAACATCCAGCCTTCCCATATCTCAGAGGTTGGTGCCACAGAAAAAGGTGAGTCTACTACATCTAGTTTGGCGGAGATCGCGAAAATAAATTCACGCCTTGACAACATGACTGTTTCTACTTCGGGACCCAGGCGTAATTTCAATCGTAACAACGAGAGGTTCCGGGGAAGGTCACGATCCCGGCCGGGTGCGAACGCGAAACGTACCCAACGCAGCCCGGATTGGCTTTGCTATTACCACTACAGATATCGTACTAAAGCCAACAAGTGTGTTCAGGAAGGACACCACGAAAAACTGATGGAGGTGCAGCCCGCGGCGGATGGCTGTACGAGTCTTCTTACCAACAACCGCCTTACAGTTACTGATTCTACGACAGGATTACGTTTTCTGATTGATACTGGTGCTAGTGTGTCCGTAATTCCGTATAACAGCAGGTTAGTGAAAAAGTGCGGTTCTAAAGTGTGCGACTATACGCTATACGCCGCAAACGGTTCAGAAATTAAGACTTATGGTTTTAAAACTATTGTGTTAGATTTAAATTTAAGACGTAATTATCATTGGACATTTATAATAGCCGATGTCAAACAGCCTATTTTAGGAGCAGATTTCATAAAATATCACAGACTTTTAGTGGATTTATCTGGTCATAGATTAATTGATCGACAAACTAACATCGGTACTATAGCCACTGTTGTAAATTGGAATGAGCCCTCGTTGAGAACTATCGATTCTAATCATCCATATGAACAATTATTGTCTAAATACCCAGATATTTGCAAACCGATTAATTGTAAAGACGTACCTAAACATTCAGTTATGCATTTTATCGAGACAAGCGGCCGGCCGGTGTCAGCGCGCTCAAGGCCGCTCCCGCCCGACCGATATAAGAAAGTCAAGGCTGAGTTCACACTCATGCAGGAAATGGGCATATGTCGTCCATCTAATGGAGCATTGTCTAGTCCCTTGCATGTTGTGCCTAAAAAAGACGGCCAATTAAGACCTTGTGGCGACTATAGAGCCTTGAACGCCATAACTAAACCTGACTTGTATCCTATCCCAAGGTTACAAGACTTTACATATGTCTTACCTAATAAAACTATTTTCTCTAGATTGGACGTCTGCAGAGCTTATCACAACATTCCTGTAAACCCCGACGACATAGAGAAGACGGCAATTATCACGCCGTTCGGTATATATGAATTTCCGCGAATGAGTTTTGGTCTTAGAAATGCAGCCCAAACCTTTCAACGATTCATGAACAACTCGGTGTTGCAGGGAATACAAGCTGTGAGCTCGGACGGTGATATTATTGAAGGTTCTGATTTTTTATATTGTTATTTAGATGACGTAATCGTCGCTTGTCGAAATATGAGCATAAGTCGCAATTGGACGCGATTTTTAAACGTTTTGACGAATTCGGCATAACCATTAATTTGAGTAAATGTGTTTTCGGTCAACAGAAAATTGAATTCTTGGGATATCAAGTGTCCCGCGACGGTGTGTTACCTTTGGGGGACAAGGTCAAGGCGATAGTCGATTTCCCTCGCCCAGAAACGGTTGACAAGTTGAGGCAATTTTTAGGGATGCTGAATTTCTATAGAGCTCACTTACCAAAAGCGGCCCAGCGGCAGGCAGAGCTCAATAAATTTTTAAAAGGCGCCAAGAAAAAGGATAAGTCGAAGATTCTATGTGACGAAAAATCGGATAATGCGTTTTTACAGTGTAAACGCAACTTACAAGAGGCAGCGTTGTTAACTTATCCATGTGAAAACGCTCCCTCATGTCTCATGGCGGACGCGTCTAATGATTGCGTAGGCGCGGTTTTACAAACTGAAGTCCGAGGTTCTTGGAGACCCTTAGGATACTTTTCTAGACGTATGACGGATACGGAGCGTAAGTATAGTGCTTACGATCGGGAACTGTTAGCTATTTACCTCAGCATACAGCATTTTAGGTATATGCTTGAAGGACGTACTTTTACAGTGCTAACAGATCATAAGCCGTTAACTCATGCGTTTAGTCAAAAACCTAGCGCGATAGATACCCCACGACGTACTCGACAGCTCATGTTTATCAGTGAGTTCACAACTGATATTCGATATGTGAACGGTTCCGAGAACGTAGTTGCGGACTGCTTATCGCGCATAGAGACAGTAACGTGTCCCACAAACATCGACTACCAAGAATTATTCCAAGCGCAAAATGCTGACGGCGAATTCTCGGAGTTGGTAAAGTCACCGGACACGAACTTTAATTTTAATATTAAAAAAGTTTCATTACCTGATTCTAATCAAACCATTTATTGCGACGTGTCAACTAGCCGTATTCGACACTATTTGCCTGAGAGTTTTAGACGAAAGGCATTCCAGATGTTGCACAATCTAAGCCATCCAGGTATAAGGTCGACCCGGAAGTTAGTTAGCGAAAGATTTTATTGGCCGAATATGAACAAGGACGTAGGTCTCTGGGCCAAAACCTGTGTTCATTGCCAAAAGGTTAAGGTCACGAGACACACCATATCGCGATTCGGCGAATTTCAGCGGGCAGATCGATTTGAACATGTTCACTTAGATCTAGTCGGCCCACTGCCGACGTCACAAGAAGGTTATAGATACTTGTTGACGTTAATCGACCGAACCACACGGTGGCCTGAGGCTTTCCCGCTAAAGGATATTTCTGCTAACACCGTAGCTAAAGCGTTTTATGAAGGTTGGATAGTGCGTCTTGGATGTCCCGTTAGGTTAACTAGTGACCAAGGTACCCAATTCGAGAGTCATCTCTTCAACTCACTTCTAAAGTACTTGGGTGTAGCGAAGAGTAGAACCACACCATACCACCCACAGTGCAATGGTATCGTCGAGCGTTGACATCGTTCTCTCAAAACATCTTTGCGAGCGAGGCTCGAATGCACGGGCAGTACGTGGATTGATCAGATACCTACGGTCCTACTCGGGTTACGCGCTGTTGCACGTAGCGACACAGGTGTCAGCGCAGCACAAATGGTTTATGGCGATAATATCAGGTTACCAGGAGAGTTTTGTGCTAACACAAAACAACAATGTAATAATGACGCAGAGTTAATTCGGAAAATTAGAGAATCTATTCATAAAATTCGTCCTGTTTCAATTAAAAACAGAGATCAAAAATCTATTTTTGTACACCCTGATTTGAATACGTGTAAATTCGTTTTTGTACGAAATGAGGTTGAACGTTCATCTCTCGAACCATCTTATTCAGGACCTTATAAAATTTTACAGCGAACTTCTAAGGTTTTTAAAATTCAGTTATAGTAATCGGCAAACTTCTTGAGCAAATGACCTTGACTGCGCAGAACCGAATTTTAGATCACTTTGGTGGTGGGGGTGAGGCGCGACGGCAGGGGAAATCGTATCGAGCGCGTTATTGGTAGATCAGTCGAACCTTGCGTCCCGCACCGCGCCCTCATTCCGCTGGCTCCCAAAAGTACGCTTGCGTACAGTGAAAAGTCTATCGTTATTAATCGTTAAGTTATTTGTTATAATTGCTTGTGGACTTTGTTGTCATTGCTATTTGTTGAGTGTTTGTTGATTTTTTATAAAACATACACTATGCCGTGACAAACTGGTGTAGTACTTAAAAGAAAGGGTAGAAAATTTGTGTACGACGTATATTGCTTCTTAATAAAACAGGGGAAGAATGATATGGAAAAATTAAAACAGACTTCGGAAGCAACAAAAACATCAGTGAGTACTGTTAGGTGCATTATTAACGAAGCTAAAGGCTCTGGCTTGCTCGCCGTGTTTCGGACTCCGGGTAAGAAAAGATCAGGGAAGAAGAAAGTTACCGGAATGGATAGTTTCGTTCAATCTGTAATAAAAAGATGTAATCATAATAACTACATAACAAGCAGCGAAACTCCGTACCGTAGAAAGGCTTCGAAAAATTTAAAGAAGATATAAATTTTAATGGCTCGGAATGAAGCTTACGACGAATTATGAAAGAGCTAGGCTTCAGATGGAAAAAAAGAACAGAAAATAATCGGAAGCTGGTAAATGAAAAAAGTAACATTCGATTACTAAGAATCGAATATCTTCAAAAAATTATTAATTATAGACAAAAAAGAAGACCGAATCGACCGAGTTGTAAACTACGCCGATGAGCCCTATGTCGACTCATCACGATGATAGCGACTCGGGTGATGAAAACAGTGATGATGATGATGGTCAAGATTATAATAACGAAAAAAAAATTACAAATACCAGCTTCGCTTCAACTGAACCAAGACCTGGCAACAGCTCTAGTTTTGACTTAATAGAAGGAATATCTATTTTACCCCAAGATTAAATTATTACAATTATTAACCTATATGTTTTGTTGATGTTCTAATAAATATCTAAATAAATACATATGTTGATTTTAATAATTTAATAGCATTATGACGCAGAGTAAGTAATGTTTTTGCACGTGAGTGTACCATGCGCAAACTTACCCCCACTACGTCAACAAATGCTCAAGAAGTTTGCCGGTTATTATACCACATAGAGAAACGCGTGTGTCGATAGATAGATTAAAACCGGCATATATTCTCAACGAGGAGGACGTTCTAACATCGTCTTTATGTCCGCCCATTACGGACGATATTGTTTTGCCTTTTAATGTATCAGTGCCCAAACAATGTTTTGTCGTTCCAACTCCTACATACTCACGTAGCGGTAGGCAAATACGAAAACCGGTGCGATTTGTTAATTGAGGTTGAGCAATTTCATGATGCGACAAAATAATTATTTTGAATTTATTATTTGGAACGTGACGTCGACAGCAATTTACATATATGACTTTTATGCATATTGTACTTCTTGCACATTATTTGTCCAGTTTAGTTTCAATTTTATGTACGATAACATCTACACCTAACACCCCAAAATGGGAAACTATTATGTTAAAGAAGAGGACAAATCGTTGACGATAAATAAGGAGACAGTAGATAACCTACAGAATCTGCAGTATTTATCTATTGGCCTTGGAGTAATCGTAGGAGTCATAATACTCGCTGGTTTATACCTCCTGTTTACGCGCTGTCGCAAGGGTGCACAGAATTATATTTGGAAACAAATGAGGTTCCGGGATGTACCTACAGCTCGGACAAGGCCGTCCGTCAGCTGCCACCATCCAGTTGCGTGAAGTCGCGCCTAAATCTCAACCTCAGGAAGCAAGAAGTACCGCTTTCGTGTAACCGCGTTCGTTTCGTCTAATAAGCGATGTACGTAATTTGTGTAAAATGTACGTATAGGTTAATATTTTTTTTTTATGTTATGTTTAAATTTTTATTCTGTTCCTTTCTATATTGATTTATATTCTTTTGTCATGTTTATTGTTTAACGAAATGTCTGCAATTTTAGAAATTAGTTGAAGCATGTAAATGTTTTTTTTTTTTTTTTTAAATGTATGTATTTAAAAAAAGGAGGGGCTTATGTAGGGACACATTTAGCAGCGTATGCAGTTTTGTGCATCGCCTGCATTTGGTCAGTCGTACATAGCCCACCCGACACGGCAGACACTGGTGAATATACGGAGTAAAAATTACAATCAAGTTGTTTCATTAGTAAAGGGCAGTTTACTCTTTACTCTTGCTAAAGCAACCGTGCAGAACACACGTTGTGAGCACGCATTGAGCAAGCTCCGTTGGGCTACTCAACTTTTGTGCTTAGTGCGAGTTTTTTAACGTTCTCGATAGCGTAAAATTAGCTCATACTTAATACCGGTCACTCACATTCGCACGACGACGACATTTGCAAATGATTATGCAAAGTTTTCGCTGCATTCGCGTAGTCTCCCACACATTCGTGTGACCAGTTGCGCCCACAATTGCAAAGGCAACGGACGTTTCGCCATTTTAATAGATCGTGACGTTTACTGTGTAGCGTACCTTCATCGTGGATTGGAACAACACCAAGGTGATGGAGTTCATTGAACTCCTGCAAAATAAATCGACCATAAATAGGACCCTCAAAAGAAATCCCATAAAAACAGAATGGCCGTTAATGACGCTTGGGAAATAATTAAAAACTCTTTTTCTCTTCAATGTTCTATTGACAAATAAAAAAAGTAGAGAAATTCGTGAGACATTCGTAAAAAAGTGTAGAAGGAAGCACAAACGGGTTCGCAAATTGAGTACCGAACCCATTTGCACAGCCGAAGCTTGCGAATGAATGTATGACGGCCCTTCACATGAGCGCAAACATTTGTACAATTTAGGAATGTTTGTGCCCATGTGAGTGGCCGGCATAAGTGTGGAATGGGATCGTTTGCGTACGTTTGCCGCTAGGGGCGCTGTTCCAGCTGCATACAAAATTGAGTTAACTTTTACGCTATCGAGAACGTTAAAAAGCTCGCACTATGCACACTGTTCATCTTGTCATTGATACTGAAGACCTGTATTACTTTCAGGTTTGTAGTCAGCTCTCACAGCAAGTACTTGCATGGTGCTGATGGAGTCACAGAGAAGCCCTTGTATATTGAGGACAATACGAATGGGTACTACAGTGATGCGAGCAACAGCGTTATCAGAAGGGTAAATGTGCCAAAGGTGAGTTCTATCATTTTTATGACTACGTGAAAGTCACCGCCTTGATAATACGCTGCCTAGAAATGGAACGTATGATGCTCATCTGTTCACCTATACCTCTTAATTTTCGGGAAAATACACTACCATTTGTTTTACACCTGACGTCATGAAGTAGTGGAGCCCTCCAGTGATGAGCTTGCACCATCTTGATTAATAGTCTTGTATAATAGGCACTGGGTTACAAGGCTTTCACTTAATACACGTTTATCTATGTCAAAACATCCATTGAAAATGTTCCTCGTATCCAATAGGTTTCTGTGACCTTCTAAATAAATAAATAAAAATATTTTTCAAGTAGCTTTACTGGCTCTCGTAAAATACAGTCTCACTGAGAGCTGGCAAGAAACTCAGGGCTTTGACAGATCAAGGTATCGATTTCAAACATGCTTAACTAAATAGTGTTCATTTTCTAGGAACCCTCTCCTACCTATATGGCCCCGGTGGAAACACGCAGAAAATCTATCCATGCGGTTCCGGAAAATTCCGAAGAAGTCGGGAAGAAGCGCAAGAAACACTCGCACAAAAAGAAGGGAAAAGGTAAAAGCCACAAGAAGCACCGGAAAGACGAAAAGAGACGAAGATATAACAGAATTTCCTCTGAAGTTGATAAGAATGTTGTTTCATTAGAAGACAATAGTGCTAATAAAAAATAAATCCGGACTTCATTTACGTCAACCTTTATTTTAAGCTTAGTTCAATCTCAGAAAAGATATAATTAATTTACGAACGCAATAGCTAAGACTCAGTGTCTTTCCAACAACCGTGGTTCGAGATGATCACTAGTAGATCGCAGGCTCGCTTGCAAAATTACGCTAAGTATGGTAAAAACTAAAAAATGAGAATAAAAAAAGCCATAATAAAATCCTCAAATATTCTCGGACGTAGGGTCCCAAAGATTTTTTTTTTTATTGATTAGATGGGTGGACGAGCTCACAGCCCACCTGGTGTTAAGTGGTTACTGGAGCCCATAGACATCCACAACGTAAATGCGCCACCGACCTTGAGATATAAGTTCTAAGGTCTCAAGTATAGTTACGACTGCCCCGCCCTTCAAACCGAAACGCATCACTGCTTCACGGCAGAAATAGGCAGGGCAGTGGTACGAACCCGTGCGGAATCACAAGTTTACCATGAGATATACGCAAATCATAATTTTGCGGGTTTGATTTTTATTACACAATGGTATTCCTTCACCGTGCAAGTCGATCGTGAACATTTGTTAAGTACGTATTTCATTAGAAAAATTGGTACCCGCCTGCGGGATTCGAACACCGGTACTATCGCTCAACACGAATGCACCAGACGTCTGTTGCAAATGATGTGACAATAAAAACCAGCAGCGTAACGACAAGTTCTTTTATTTGTGCGAGAATGCAGAAAGCTGGTAGAAATGGCTGGCACGGCTTGTTTTATTAACACTATCCCCCCTTCGTTGGCTTTGGCTGGCGGCGGTGGCGTTGGCTGTGGCGGAAGGGGGCGTGTTAATATGGCTTGGCGGCTTGGCTGGCGGCAGGGCATGACAGCTGACGTCACGTCCGTTACATTCGGCCATCCTGCAACAATTGCTCCCGCAATGGGGAACACACAAAAACATTTAGTTCTCAAATAAATCAATAAGGTCTTCAGTTTCGACCTGCTCATCGGAACTACTAGCGCTATCAGACACATGGGTTATACTTTTATAGGGCCTTAATGAATCTGTTGATACCAGGCCAGTGAAGTTTTTATAACTTCGTAAACCTTTTAGATATACTTCTAATTCGATACCAATTGTTACCTACTACTTTAGTTACTACATACGGACCTGAGTACAAATCGTCTAATTTGGTATTAATCCTAGCGGCGCTACTAACCAGTTGGCGCCTGTCTCTACGATACAAATATGCCTTTTCTTATAAACATGAGCTTTTTTTATATTAATGTTGTGTGTCATTATTGTACTCGCTTGTTTTATCCTAGCTGCAGCTATCTTACGCCGTGCGTCAACAGTTTCTGGTTCGCGACCAAGAAAACATCACATATTGACCTACCAGAGCGCGTAAAGATTAAATCACAAGGCTTGTAGCCGCTGTTACTTTTAATTGTGTTATTTGTGCCTCAAATGACGGAGTTTAAATTATTTGAAGTTTCACTAGGATCAGTTGCCCGCAACACATAAAATTATATGTTTAGTTTGTTCAACCTGGCCAATTAGCGCGCGGACAAGCAATACCGTTTAACGTATGCCTAAACTGTTTATCTTCTGATATATTTTTTTTAAAGTACCTACTCGTAAAAGCTTTCCCGTAGTCTGTCACCACGTAATTCGGGTATCTGGACAAACCCTATTAATATATTTTTCAATGCACGAATGGTCCCGATTGAATTTACAGTACGCGTTAGTTCAGCTATCACAAATTTAGACAACGCATCTTTCATTACGATCATGTACTGGTTGGTGCCCTTTAGATGTCCTACAGAAGGGCATCATGTTATCTTTTTGTACCATGCGCATAGTATCAGATGGTTTAGAGATCGGATATAGACAGTCTTCTTTTTTTTAACATAGTTATCCTTCTCATGTGTACAATAAAGACATGCTGCCACGTATTTCCTAATAAAGCGTGTCATTTTAAGAAACCAATATTGGCTTTTAATCAAAGCTAAACGATGATTTAGATCCACGTGACAAATGTCGTCATAGTGCATTTGTACAATTTTCCATTTAGCCGAAGGGACTGCGAGTCTATTTCCCTTAAAAAAATTTCGAACTAGTTCATAATTATCTTTAACATCAGCGCGACTTCGTCCGCGTGGAATATAGTTCACAAATAATGCTTTATTTTAGAACAAATTTGGTTAGCATAAAAAAAACGTTATAGTGAGCCAACCTTAACATATAGATATATGCTATCGCGGACATTTTTTTTTAAAGGGGAACAATTCTGTCACATTATTTTAGCGAAACTTTAACCGCTTCTGCAGCGCAGGCACCGGAAGCTCTTAAAAGGGAAAATAACCCGATTTTGAAACATTTACTGGTACTTCGCTTGTATTGGCCTTAGCGTGACACAATGATGGTCTTAGCGGTCTTAGCGTTATATAGCCTATAACCTTTTATATAGCCTATAACCTTTCAATAAATGGGTTATTTAACACTGAAAGAATTTTTCAAATCGGACCAGCAGTTCTTGAGATTAGCGCGTTCAAACAAACTCTTCAGCTTTATAATGCTAGTATAGATTGCTTTATAATCGAACTAAGCTTTTCGTCCTGACATTGCACAGTACAGAATCAATTAGTAACTTTAAGATAATTTACGTTCATCATGTCAACAGGATGCCTATTAAGCGCGTCTACAAATGTTCCATACGTTCACCAGGTCTATACTCAACACTAATGTCATAATCTTCTTTCAAAACTCACCATCGCGCCATGCGTGGTATAATGCCGCGTTTGGTAAGCGTAGCACAAACCACAGTACAATCAGTTTCTACTATATCATGCTTACCTACTTCATAAACACGGAACCTACGTAGCGATTGTACGACCGCCAGGTTTTGAGCTCTTAACTATGATACACACTCTTCCTTCCTAGTAACCCGGCTAAAATACATAACAGGCCGCAGTGAGTTGTCAGTTTGTTTTTGTAATAGTATACAAGAAATTCCTAAGTTACACGCATCGGTTTGTATTTCTGTAAGAAGCATAGGATTATACAGAGCTAGCATAGGTTTGGAACATAAACTGTTTTTCAGTTGTTCGAAATTCGCGTTATGTTCACGGCCCCACACCCATGATTTATCTTTTTTTTTTTTTCTTAACACAGTTAATGGACGCGCAAGTAACATATAACCAATAAACTGTCGCACACTATGAGCATTATTTGGCACAGGAAACTGCGAAACGGCCGTCAATTTTTGTTGCACCCGGCTGTATACCGTCTGAAGATATTTTATGACCTAAACAAGTGACTTGTTTCTCCAAGAATGAGCATTTACTCATATTTAATTTGAAGTCTCCACCATAAAATTTCCCAAGTACTTTCTCAATAACTATTGAACCTGATTTTATATCAACCGAGGGTAGAGGTAAATCGTTTAAAATTGCTAGTATCTCGATTTGACCTACATTTATTTTTACTCAATTTCTTTTCTACCCACAGACTCAATTATTTTATTAATTAAACGCATTTAACCACCCCATCTTGAAGAATAATGTGGACAAAAAGAAGAAACGCATGAATACAGATGGCACATATGCTAAACCAAAAGGAGTTCTACTGTACTCGAAATAATGACCTTGCGGCGTAATGAAAGCAGTTGTGTGTCTGGCACAATGCTTAATTTATGGTAGCCCTGGTCTAAATCTAAACTCGTGAAGTACTGTTCGGTGGATACTTTTATATTTTACCATAGCGTTTAACGCACGATAATCAACGCATAGCCTACTGTCGCCGTTCTGTTTCTTAATAAGACCACTGGTGAAGCATGACTAGCTTGAGATTATTTTATAATGCCGGCATCTAAAAGTTAATTAGCTTTAGATTTAACTATCGTTTGTTCATTATGAGAAAGTAAAGGTGGCGATACACGGGCTGATCACTAGTAAGCTTAATTTGCATTTGGACTAAATTGGCAATACCTAAATCATGTGTATTCGTAGCAAAGCAATGCTTATACTGTATTTTTTAAATCTGAATGACCCTTGTTATTCAATGGCTCCTTTTAATTTTTTTTTATTTCTACCCTCAAATCTCGAAATATTTGTAATGGCATGGCTAGGGCAAGTAGAAATGCAACACACCTGGCTGTTTGGCTGTGGCTCCTCGCAGCTGTTGGCCCTCGGCAGGACCTCGCCCGGCGGCCACATGATGGTCTCCGAGCTCATGTTGATGACTTTGACGTAGCTGTCTTCGCCGCGCAGCAGCGTCGCAGGCAGGGAGAAGGAAGCTCGTAGCCGTGAATCTCGTAGTGCCGCAGTGGAGTAACCACGTTGCTGCTCTTTTAGTTTCCCTCTACGTGAACCAGAATGATGGAAGGACAGGGCGGCAGGCGCTTTTGGTCCGACGACGTCGAAGTCCCTTTGATTTGATTGTTCCAGGTTCTTCATCCTGTAGCTCAAGTATCGCCTTGTGGACCTCTTTCTGAAGCAATTTTTCAACACTTTCCTCGCCAGTGAAATAGGAGCTTCATCTTCTTCAAACTTGTCAGAAGACCGAGACATCTGAGCGTGTATATGACGTTGTTTCATTTCTTTATGCCACTTCTGATTGTTGCAAATGATGTGACAATAAAAACCAGCAGCGTAACGACAAGTTCTTTTATTTGTGCGAGAATGCAGAAAGCTGGTAGAAATGGCTGGCACGGCTTGTTTTATTAACACTATCCCCCCTTCGTTGGCTTTGGCTGGCGGCGGTGGCGTTGGCTGTGGCGGAAGGGGGCGTGTTAATATGGCTTGGCGGCTTGGCTGGCGGCAGGGCATGACAGCTGACGTCACGTCCGTTACACGTCTTATCCATTAGGCCACGACGACGACATCTTATGTATTCGTAGAGTATGTAAATAAAAAACTAACACACGCGACTAATTAAAACTCTGTAAATAGTAAAGTTGATTCTTCAATAGGTAGTTATAGAAGACAAACTCTCTTAATTGTTGTTGTACTACTTAATGACTGTCCCACACTTCAAACCGCAACACATGGTTGCTTCACTTCAGAAATAGGCAATGTTGCCCTGCATTACTCCTTATCATCAGTAAATGCCATTACTGGCCATTCTCTGCTAAACTCTTTAGTACCTTATATACTGACCTCGGAAAGAGAGTCCAATTTATAACAACTGCAAGTCAACATCAGCACACAGCCTATTTCCAGTATTTCCAAAAAAGTAAGATTATCATCTTTAATTATCACACCTTCTCCCATTCGATTCAATTAATTTATTTTATGATGCATACCTGTGTGTATACATTTAATTGTACTTTTAGTAACAAAACCAATTATAATTATTTAAATGAAAGTTCTGAGACCCCTACAGATTTAATGTGAATAAAAGACTCTGCATTATACTATTTATTAGTCAAATGTACATTATACATTACAGATGTTTTATAATAATATACAATTATAAACATGAAGCTACCGCAGATTTTCGATAACAAGCTTTTCTGTTTTATACATATTTCCAATGGCTGCCTGTAAAACAAGATGATTTGAAAAATGAATTAATCACAATAGTTTAACCTTTTAGTGCAGTTAGATCAGAGGTGGGGTGTAGTGTGAGCCTGAATAGATTGGTACCATAATCTCTCCCAGTTCTGTCACAAAGCAACCACATTTTCTTATTTGAACAAGGAAAAGATCAGTTGTTTGATCGAATCAACATTTCAAACCCATCACAGTAGGGATGAAGCATACTTTATTTTCGTTAAAAGAAATTTTACAAAATTTGTTCTCCTTTCCTGCTCCTGAAGATCAACACTGCGTAATGCACTGCAATAAGACTAAGGACAAATTGTAAAAAACAAAAGGTGTCAGATTTTCCATTGTAATGTTTATAGACTACCGTTACCACTTAACTGATGTGATATAATGGAAACCAAGATAAATATAATTCTTTTCTAAATAAAATATAAGCTAATTACCACATGTGTTTGATAACATAAATGAAACATATTCACACACCTGTCTCCTGATAACATTTAAATTTTCTTTTCCAAACTCAAACTCTTTCTTCACGATCTTAACATCAGACACATTTTTATTATCTTTAAAAGCATCTCGAATTCTTCTTAGTGCGTATGCTCTGAAAGGATTAATGGTTAAAATTTATAATTTTTTGATAAATTGTTGATTAATTCATTCATAATTTATTGAGGCTTTGAAAATCTCGTTCATTTTAATTACTGTAACTCTGATGCTGTAGTTATTAATTGAGGCTGATTTTTTAATTCAATTATTTAATTAGTTTTGCTTAAAATGTGTCTTGTCAGCCTTAAAAACTAAAATAACAATTTAAATGCTTGAAAATGATAATCATTTATAGCATCATCATCAGTTCACATAATTTTACTGGACATAGGTCATCCTCAAGCTTCACCACAGTGACTGATCTCACAACTTCAACGTACTGTGGGTCTTCCTTCTGGAAGGGTTACTTGTACTACAGATTTTGGTGTAGAGTTGCAATAGTGACCATCTTTTCTATGAGCTATATGCCCCTCACAGTGCTAATTTAAACTCGTTCATTACTTATCATAATGAGTAATTAATATTAATGAAGTGCATTAATATCACATTCGTCATTCCATTTACCTTACTCATTTCAATTATTATCCAAATCATTGATTCCAAACAAGCTTGATAATTTTTGATTGTGTTGAAATAGTTTTTTTAGCTTGTTTTTATGGCTAGGGTGAACGAGCTCACGGCCCACCTGGTGTTAAGTGGTTACCGGAGCCCATAGATATCAACAACCTAAAAGCCGCCACTCGCCTTGAGATATAAGGTCTAGGGTCTCAGTATAATTACAGTGCTGCCCCACCCTTCAAACCGAAACGCATTACTGATTCACGGCAGAAATAGGCGGAGTGATGGTACCTACCCGTGCGGACTCGGAAGACGTCCTACCACCAGTAAATACATTTACTTAAGCCTAATAGAATTTGGTAGCCACATATCATGACAAAATTAAAAATGTATTGGCTTGGTTTGTAATTTAAGAAGGTAACAAAATTATGATTTTTGTTTTCATTAGTGACGTTGTAGTAAATCTTCAATTTGTTTTAGGTTATATAATGGTGCAAAACATTACCTGAAATTATAGTTGGGGAATTTCTGGGATTCTCTGAGAAGCAATTTATAGAGAGATAATATTTGTGTTTTAGGTATCGCGCCAGACATTTCGCTTTATTATTCGACAAGCTTTTTAAAAACTATAATATATTGATAAAAGGTAATACCCAATGATATTTTTTGTCTTATGAATTGTTATGACATTACACTTCAGTTTTTTTTATGTAAACAAAAATTAGACGTTCCGTGTTACACGGTGTTAAACCTTTATTTGTTAAAAAATAAATTTATCTTGCAAAACTGTTGAATTATGATAATAAATGTAAAAGAAGGTAAATTCTTAATTTTCGAGTCTGGGTAGAAGTTTCAATTCGACTTTGATTATTAGTCACAATTTACACTAGTACGGATGTAAATTTAAGTAGCCTTTGTCTAGCTTCACTACAGGATACCGAAAAGTGTACATTGTCAATTTGGTCTAACGTCAGTAACATCTGATTTGACCATAGACCGTAAAATGGGGTAAATAGGGACAAAATCGACCTTCAGATTGAATTTTAAAATAGTTCCAATTAAATAGTCAATGCTCAACCAAAGAAATAAGTTGAGTCTTGAACGTACCTAGGTGATAAAAACCGTTACATTATTTTAATTATTCATTTTAAAGAAATAATCGGTAAAATAATGGCCGTCCCAATTTACCCAGCGTCCGGGGTAAATTGACACGGGTAAGGGTTAAATTGGGATATTTGTAAGGGTTGTCAGCTCGCAGTACTGCGATATATAGGTAGGTGCCATATAATTATTTATATGGACCGAAATGATGAATACAATCCATAATTTAAGCACAATACACAACATAGTGTAAATTAAGCTGGTTTCTATTCTGAAGCGATGTGACGTGAATGATAATCAACAATACAATGATCAAAAAAAGTATGTGCATGTTATATTTTAGAAAATTATTATTTAATTTCCTTAAAAATCACAACTTTGAAACAAAATCGTAAAATAGAATAAAAAATAGAAAATAAAAGGACTGGAAATGCAATAATACAATTTTATTAATCACCATTTTCAAAATAATCTTTGAGCAAGAGTAAGATATCAGGTGAATAAGATAAAAAAACAGCTTTATCTGATTACTGCCAATAATAACAAAAATAAAAGAAATTCTTTCTAAGCTAAATAACTAAACTCAATTAATTCACTCACTCATAATTGGATATCTCGGATTTTTAATTAATGTTACATTTAAAATCTGAGGCCTGTTTTTATTTGTGTGTGCATTGTGAATGTTAACAAAATCATGATTCGACGCGTGAAAAGATTCTGAAATAACAAAAGTTTTGATTCGTTTGAATTCTTTTAACTTTTAATTTTTTTTATTGCTATAAAGAACATACGACCGGGCAGATATTACAAGGTAAATGTCGCGAAAAAAAAATAATTATATATATACTTTTCTTTTACCTATAATACTTACATAAACTAACTGATAAACACATTAACCTTCTTTACATCACGCAATTAAGTGATAGTATAGGCTAAAAAATGTATTATAAGATATCAGTGACAACCCTAACAAGCCATCCCTATTTTGTCTTTTGGCGTTCCAATTTTGTGTTTTCTCGTCCCCAATTTTTCCAGTCTCGTTCCAAATTACCCTACATACGTCCCAATTTTCCCCAAAAAGAAAGGAAAAAATATACATTTTTTATTTTGTCGAAATATTGTATTTAAAATAAGAATATTGCAACTTACCGTTTGTTGTGGTATTTCCAGGTGTATTAAAAACTTATATAAACTGTGATCTTATTGAAAAAACAACGATAATATTACTTTTTTTTAAAGTTCTTTAAGCTGTTTTAAAACGCACTTTTCAACCACTATTTTAAATTTAATTTGACGAATTTTTGGGACCAACTTAACTCATGTTTAGTACTTCCATAGTTAACTTGGTTTTTCTTCTATACATTGATAAATATTACCTTAAAGAAAATTAGGTAGATTCCGTGCTACAAGTACTTTGAGAATCTTCCGCAGGTTTGTCCCAATTTACCCCAGAATCCCAATTTACCCCATGTCATGGGACCTATATTTATAGTATTTGACATTCCCGATGTTATAATAACATTTGCGATCTGTAGAACTGTTAATTACAAATTCAAATATTGTTATGTTCGTCAGCCGTCATTCTAAGACATAATAGGTACTTACTAAATTAAAACTTCGCTAATGTGTACAGTTGTGTTCAGTGTAAATAAAATAATTTCTGAAGTAAATTAAAAATCAACTTCTCAGAATTATTTGAAGTGTTAATTGATGTTCTCTTAAAACGTACGTAATCTAAACAGTGAGTTAAAAGTTTGATGAAATTTAAATTATTTTAACCAAATTATCCAAAGGAAACAAACAACAAAAGTACTTCATTTACAAGACTAGCGAAGAAAATTGTCATATTTTTGTCAAAGAAGTTAGATTTTCTAGACCATTTTTAAAAATTCACTTGCCTGCAAATTTTGTTGTGTAACTTAGCGGATGATGATTACTAAACATGTTTTGTATGTAAATCACTTAATATGTGTTATGTCAAGTTATGAAAGTTAGCAAAGGAATACAATTAATATTATTTACAATGAAATGCCTAATAATAACTTTAATTTTTAAAAACAATTTTCAAAACTAAAAAGAAATGAAGCTACTATTTCGCTTAGTCATTTAAATAATTATCTGATTAAAATCTAAAATTCTAAACAGATACTATAATAATAAAAAACAAATTAATGATGAAAATTGAATATCATTATTTAAGTTGCAATGGAAATTAAATTAAATATTATCCATAGTAAAAAAGTAAAGTAAAAGTCTAAGAAGTAGTTTAATATTAATGTATTTGTAATTCAATCCTCATATCTCAAGGAATCTTGTGCTCTTTATATTCTGATTTCTCATGTGGCCCCTGTGGTTGCTGATTAAAACAGGCAACCATGAGCCATCTGCCATCCTGGCTACTAAATTATTGATTTCAGTTCATGGAATATTCACCATCGCACAAGAATTGGCATGATGAGGAAAGATATCACATGCACAGCGATGAGAGTCCTGTATTGTCTTACAGGTAATTAAAATTAATTGAAATGTATTAAATCTTACTGGTTCTTTTATATAGAAGTTGCATTAAACTATTATTTATTAAAATTAAAATTCGTTGACATTTTAAGGAGTCTGTAAACCCTAAACAACTGAGAAAGACATGAGATGGAATTATCAAAGTTAATAATGTATTCTTAAAAACTTCAGTTATTAACTATTATTTACTTGTGCTTATTTTAAAATTAAAATTAAAAAGTTATTTATTGCCCTTGTAGACCTCTTACCATCCACATAATAGTGAGTGGTTACCGTAGCTAATGAATGGCATCCAAGTCACTGCCTACTGACAGAGTATAATAAGATTCTACATGTATACCACAATTTCATGTATTTTAGCAATGTATGTTGTGTATGTATGTTTATGATCTGTAGTTGACACTTAACATAAGATGAACTATGAATTCATCTCATCTCATTCAGTTTTTTTTTTTTTTTTTTTTTATTGCCTTTGTAGGCACACGAACATACGGCCCACCTGATGGTGAGTGGTTACCGTCGCCCATGGACTTCAGCAATGCCAAGGGCAGAGCCAAGCCGCTGCCTACCGCAATTCTGAGATTCTGGCTCAGCCATGCACACAGTTCCATAGCTCAGTTTCAGTGCTTTAATTCTACCACAGACACGAAAAATACAAAAACTACACACAGTACTCGAACGTCAAGAGTGTCAAGGAAGAAGTCAAAAAGAGGTCCACCTTCAGCATCCTGGCCAAATTTTTCCTGTTTAGTTCAGCGGTGATATTGTTCTGTGTGCTTATGTACATACCGGTTTATAACAAGGCGAATCATCAAATATCTAAAGGTACGTATTCTAATTAATGGTTTGGTGAGAATAACCAGATAAACATCTGGCATCGACCAAGTTTATGGGTCGATGAAAATCGTAGGGTCAGGGTAATTATTTTTTTTTTTTTTTTCCGGGCCGAGGGCCGAACCTCCTACGAGGTCCCCGCGCCTAGGGGGCGCGCGGGGTATGTGAGACTCTACGATCTGCAGGTGTTGAGAGCAGACCGCGGGCCCAAGGAATTTAGGGCCCACCCACTAAACGACTCCCCTGCACTCTTACACCCGGCGTCCGATCTCCGTCCGGGGTCAAAACCCGGTCAGAGTAGGGGGGTTCCCGCGGTCAACACTACAACCAGACACGCGGCGCCACCCCGAGGACGCCCGACCGACGGGTCGTCGAGGCGATAGTCGACGACCAACGACGTCAGTCTCCGCGGTACGGCGGCCCTTCAGGCCGCCCGGGCGATGCCGCTGGTGTTCCGGGATACCCCGCTGGGCCAGAACCAGCCTGCCGGGTCGGAACGCGATACACCGCCGACCGGGTTGCTCTTCCACAGTATGTTCGGCGACGACAGCGATGACGAAAATGCGGACCGCATCGCAGTCCGCAGCCGCCGACGCGTCGTCCCGTCCTCCTGGTGCCAGCGCGCTAGAGTGACGGTAGCGTGCGGCGCAGTCTCAGCCCCCTTAGGTCGCCCCGTGACCATCACCGGGAGGAGACTGCCTCCTCATAGGGGCCGGAGCTGGACAAACGCCCTCCTCCGACCCCCGGCTCGACGGCGGCGGCACGGCGCCGAGAGGGAGGAAGAGTTCTCCCTCTCCCGTTCCGCCGCCTCCTTCTGCGAGATGGTGGACTCGCAGAAGTCGAGCATCGCCTGCCAGGACTCATCGTTGCCGAGCATCGCAGCCACGACGGTCGGAAGCGACAAGTCCGGTCCTATTTTTGCAACGAGGACGCGGCGCTGCTCCGCGAAAGCGGGGCAGCACGCGAGCGTGTGCTCCGCCGTGTCCTCGTTGCAGCCACTGCAGTGGTGGCACTTCGGCGTCGGCTCCCTCCGGGCGACGAGGTGCAGGTAGCGACCGAAACAGCCGTGTCCCGTGAGCACCTGCGTCGCTCGGAAGGTGAGACGTCCGCGGTCGCGATTCACCCAGTCCGAGAGGACCGGGCGGATCGCCTCGACGGTCCGTCGCCCGTAGGCGGGGTCCGCCAGGCGGCGAGACCACGCCTCGAGCACGGCACGCCGAGATTGAAGCTTCCGCGCTCGAACTTCCGCCGCGCCGGGACGCGGCTCCCCCCTGGAGCGGAGATCACATCGCCACGCGTAATCCGCAGCAAGCGCCTCCGCTTCCAGGTCCCAGGGAGGCGTCCCGGCGAGCACGCACGCCGCCTCGAACGAGACGGTGCGGTACCCACGAACCGCCCTGACCGCAATCGCGCGCTGCGGACGTCGCAACGCTGCGACGTTGTCACGGGTCAGGGCGTGGGGGTAATTATTGCCACAACTGGAATATGTTGATGTCCCCAGAGAGGCCAGTGCTCTGCAGTCGGTACGAGTTGAGTGATGATGATTTACACAAACAAGCAAGGGTTCACCACTTTGATAAAGTGGCGCGACATGAGAATCAATTTCATCGTGGCTGTCGGAAACTACATAGCCGATCATGCGGACCAAATGGTAAACAAACAGTCGACGTCGCCCAAAACACGTCTTTCGGATCCTCCCGATCCACGGTCCGGTGATTTTAGGTACCCCAAGCACCGGTCATCGTTCTCGTCGAACCCGTCGCTTGTGACGAAAGGCTCGGCTTCATGGCGCTGATGGTAGCTGGGTTCCCACAGACACAGCCCACTGAGTTTCTCGCCGGATCTGCTCAGTGGGTCGCGTTTCCGATCCGGTGGTAGATTCTGCGAAGCACGGCTCTTGCTAGGGTTCATGTTAGCAACATCGTCAGGTTTGAGCCCCGTGAGCTCACCTAGTTAAGGTTACGCTGATATGGTCTCTCAGGACCATCAGCTTAGGTAGAAAAAAAAAGGGTTCATCACGCATATAAAGTGGTTGCAGTTTCAACTTTACTTTGTTCATGACAATGAGGAACTTTTATAATGGACAGCTTTTCATCTTACAGTTATAGCCATTGTGATAGAAACCAACAAGTTAGAACCTGAATGTAAAAAACCGTCAAGTAGCCCAAAGGGACTGGAATCTCATACCCCGTCTTTATCACCCTCTAACATCCAAACAATTGTATATGTTTCTTTCAGCCATCGTGTCCGGTTGGTCGGTTCACTCGAACCGAGACACAAAACTGTACGTCAGGCCTCAGAACGTGACCGTGGTGCACGAGCCGACCGACCTGTGCACCGGCGCCGGGCTGTTCCTGCTCATCGTCGTGTGCTCCGCCACCGGCAACTTCGAGCAGCGCCAGGCCATCAGGGACACCTGGGGCAGCCAGGCCAGATACACAGAAATAAGAAAAGTCTCCGTCAAAATACGCGAAAAGTACAAAAACTACAACTACTCGTACGATTTGATCGGTAAAAGCAAAAGAATGAAACGCGAGATCGCAGATTTGAGTAACTTACTTCCTCAGCTGGCGGCCGCGCTCCGGGATAACGTTGATAATCTGGAATCAGAAGCACCCGAAAAGCGTTTCGATGACGAAATGTTACCAGAATTCGACATGAACAGAGAAATAGGGGAGCAGACCGAAAACTATGACTATAACTTCGAATCCAACGTGATGAGGATACCGCCGCGGGGCTTCGAAGACAATCCGGACTTAGATAAAGTTCTGTCTATACTTAAACTGGATAAACGCTTCCTCAAGGTGGAGGAGAAGTTGCGGAATACCAAAGTCGAACCAGACTTTAAGCTGGCTTTCATATTGGGGCTGCCAGTCAACGACTCCAACTCGGCGGTTCAGAGGAAGATCGATGAGGAAATTGACAAGTACGGGGATATCATACAAGAAGATTTTATTGACTCGTACAACAACTTGACACTGAAATCTATTATGATGCTGAAGTGGATCAATAATAAGTGTAAAGACAAGGGTGAGTATCAGGCTGGCCTCGCCGTAGAGCCCGTGGAGACACGTAGATCCTCGATAGGAATGTGAACAGTGATGTCGTATGAAGCGTTTATTTTTATTTACATTAGTGAATGTGTCCACGGCCCCCTGTGTTGTGTCACAAGACCACATAGGCATCACAATTCGACTGTCGTCACCCATTTTGGTACTTCACGTCTAAGTCACACAGTTGTATTCAACGACGGCGATATCCACCCAGGGCACTGTAGATAGGGTAGGCAGGGTAGGGAGGGCAGACGTCCTACCTCTATTACTTCTCTACCTCCAGTAAAGCCCCTCCTTTAGTACAGCCCTGCCTCCAGTAGAGCCTGATCCTCCGCGACTCTACCTCTGTTTTGATTTCAGTTCGCTATATCCTCAAAACAGACGACGACATGTACATCAACGTGGTGAACTTAGTGAATAATTTACGTAATAAATCAAAAGAATTCGACGAGAGACCGTCGAAGGGTCCGAGCGAGAGGGAGTACTTGCTGCTGGGCGACCTCATATGCGGCGCCAGACCCGTGCAGGACGCCAATAATAAGTGGTAAGATCAGTACAGATTAATGTTTAACTCACTACAATCATTTTATGTATGTTCAAATATACTTAAACACTAGTGTAAAAAAAAAGGAAAATTAGTAAGTTTTTAGCTACAACCTTCTTCTTCTACTTTAGTTTTTGGCTCCGGCACGGTTTGCGCATTGGCCAGTGTCAAATAATAAGATGTTTATAATTCGCCGTTTTAATTATTTACAATTTATGAGTAATAAAAAACGAAGGAAACTTAATCAATTGGCATGAAATGAAATGAAATGTGATGAGATGATATGGGATGAAATATAATCTCAGTAAAATGGTGGTCATTTACTGAGACCTTTTCTGTGAACTATTTGGAGGATGCCGAGAAGTTACGTTCAGCGGCTTTTGTTTAATTTTCCTACATTTGTGCACTGTCACAGATACTAAACAGTTAATAAACCACTGTTATTACACATTTAAACCTGAAGAAACACTAATTAGACAAAATAAAACAAATCACGCAACTTCACTCCTCGCTTTCCGGCCAAAAAGTTCAGCTACAACCTTAATGTTCTTATTTATTAAACAAGTATGTACATTTCCACTTATTGGCTATGGTCAGTTTTCAATCAAAATAAAACCGCCACAAGAGGAAATGCAATATTACTGACGATGACGTCAGAGATCAGCGAAATTGAGGAGAGAAATACCGAAAGCTGATCCCACTACTATGTGGGATGACATGGCGGCGACAACGACTATAGTTGCCATTGCCGACTTATTGTAACGCTCTGCTGTGCGACTTTCTATACTCCTACAACGTATAATAGTTTCATTATACTGAGAGTAACTATACTGTGACCTTAGAACTCATATCTCAAGGTGGGTGGCGCATTTACGTTGTAGATGTCTATGGGCTCCAATTACCCCGTAGCACCAGGGGGACTGTGAGCTCGTTCACCTATCTAAACAATAAAAACTATTCCATTTGGGGACACAAGGTCGCTCCATGACGATCGTTATAACCTATAGGCGACTGGTGGTAGGACCTTTTGTGAGTCCGCACGTGTGGGTACCACCGCCCTACCTAGTTCTACCGTGAAGCAGTAATGCGTTTCGGTTTGAAGGGTGGGGCAACCGTTGTAACTATACTGAGACCTTAGAACTTATATCTCAAGGTGGGTGGCGCATTTACGTTGTGGATGTCTATGGGCTCCAGTAACCACTTAATATCAGGTGGGCCGTGAGCTCGTCTAACCACCTAAGCAATAAAAAAAACTGCCCCGAGTGGTCGGCCTCATGTATCAAAGTAGTACCCGTTGAGTTGCCTATCCGTCGGCGTGTCTTGACTAGACATTTGTCCGTTCCGGCCCAGGTATAGTCCCCGGTACATGTACAACGCGCGGGTGTACCCCAAGTACTTGTCCGGGACGGGGTACGTGATGTCCGTGGACGCCGCCGCGGCTCTGTACCGGGCCGCGCTCAACACCAACTACTTCCACCTTGAAGATATTTACATAACCGGTAAGGTAGCATATATGGACCGACGACCTGGGGAGGATCGCTGGGTCGCGTCGGATGCAGGCAGCAACGAACCGACCGCACGGAAGTTCAGTTGGAGAGGCCTGTGTTCAGCAGTGGACAGTGGACATCCTGAAATAATGATGCAGATGAAGTTGTGTTCCAACTTGTCGCAAACCGCCCGTGTCTAGTACGGAGGGGTGTCCCGCGAAGCGAGGGACTTCGTGAGATCGACACTCCAAAGCATGAACGGGCAACGAGACATGTCGTAAAACATATTTAAAAACTAAAAGCAAAACTTACTAACGATCTTTTCAAGATCAGCATAGATTCTAGTTCTAAAGCAAGGCATTCGGATGGTGGACTCTTGGTCGCTTTGTTCAAACTTGCGTTACTGAAGCCCATAGACACAACAAGTCCTACCATCCACCTTGAGACATGAGTTCTAAATCTAGATTTTTATAATACAACAGCTGCCCCACCCTTCAAACCGAAACCGCATTATTGCTTCACGGCAGAAATAGTCAGAGCGGTGGTACCTACCCGTGCGGAACTCATAAGACGCCCCATCAGTAGTGTTGTTGGTTCACCGTGAAAGTCATTCGTGAACATTTGTTAAGTACATTTTTCATCAGAAAAATTGGTACCTGTCTCCGGAATTCAAACACCGTCGCAGCCTCATCGCTTGATAGAAATGTACCGGAAGTCCTTTGGGTCACGACTTAATTGCGTATCTAACGCCACCGACATCAGATGGCGCGCCAGTAGTTTCAACATAAGGAAATAGCGAGAGCAAGGCGTGGGCCAGGCTCCCCGGTCGATGGGGTCGGTGGCGCGCTGACGTTCTGCTGCCCCGCCAGGTATGTGCGCCATGGGAGCCCGGCCGCTGCTGGTGGCCCGCGACGACCCGCTGTTCTCGTACAGCCGGCTGCGAGGCGGCGCCGCCTGCTCCGCGCACTCCAGGGTCACCGCGCACCGGGTGGGGCCCCCGCACATGCGCAGCCTGGACCGCATGCTCACCGACCAACGAACTGTTGACAAGTGAGTGTCACATACGGCGTGGACCCCTCTCGGCTCCTACCTTCACTCGTTTTTGTCCGGAAGGGTGTATGGGCTTAGATCCCCTTGCCTTTGCTAATAAGGAAAAATTGTATCAAAAAAGTCTATGTCCGGCCCCCCCACGCCGCGACCGCTAGGCCGCGGAATTCGCCGGAGACCACACGCGAACTTTTTTTTATTTTTTTTTATTTCTTAGGTGGGTAGACGATCTCACGGCCCACCCGAGTTAAGTGGTTACCGAAGCCCATAGACATCTACAACGTAAATGCCGCCACCCGCCTTGAGATATAAATTCTAAGGTCTCAGTATAGTTACAACGGCTGCCCCACCCTTCAAACCGAAACGCATTACTGCTTCACGGCAGAAATAGGCGGAGTGGTGGTACCTATCCGCGCGGACTCCGAGATCCTACCATCAGTAATTACGCAAATTATAATTTTGCTGGTTTGATTTTTATTACACGATGTTATTCCTTCACCATGAAAGTCAATCGTGTGAACATTTGTTGAGTACGTATTTCATTAGAAAAATTGGTACCCGTCTGCGGGAATCGAACACCGGTGCATCGCTCAACACGAATGCACCGGACGTCTTATCCTTTAAGGCCACGACGACTTCTAATTCTATTAGTCACTTCTACTGTTTCGGTTTCAGATGTGAACGTCTGCGGCTCACTGAGGTAAGGAAACGAATGCTCCGACCTAAGATACCAACTAAAAAACTAACGAAACACTGGACGGGTCACTTGAGGTCATCAGCCAAAGTCACGTGAGGTGCTCCCTACTGCCAAACAAACAACCAATTGAGTCGTCTATTATCAAAGGTGGCAATCTGTGCATTTGGACAAAAAAATGTTATTGATATGTCAATACAGATTGATTTGAATATAATCGTCTCCTTCAAAGAATACGGTTCAAAACCTGTGTGGCGGGTAGCCATCATACAACGCAAGATAATTGACAGATGCCTGAATCTCGCTTACGACATTTTCAAGATAAAGCGCATATATACAAGTTCCGAACAACAACATTCGGACCGTCGGTCTACCGAGCAAATAACATCCGCTCGGTGGAAGATCTTCCTTTCGTCGTAAACTCCCCAAACCTGCATTAAATAAAGGTTAATAGTTAACCTGTTATTTATCTAAGATGTCGTTCAGGAGAGTTTTGTGACTGCCAATGGAATACAAAGTCAATAATTCGTTTTTCTGATTCACCAATAATTGTCCAAAAGTCACATTGCCGACTTTGATAATAGTCGACTCAAATAGAGACCGTTGACTCATGATTGATTGTCTTTTAAACAAACTTCAAGTACATGTTAATACAATGAAAAAGGCTGAGGGAGAACGCTTCATTGTCACAAGACGTCTTGTAGATAAACATTAGCAGATAACAATATTAACTAAATACAAACCGCACTGGTTTCCAAAGTGTACTCTGTCCCGGTTAGCGTTACCCGTGTACCTTCTAGTCCCCGGGTCCGTGATAGCGCGTAGTGCTCACCAATACTCACTGATAGATTAAGTGTTGCGATCGAGTAAAATTATAAGTATTAAACTTTATTCATAGTAAAGTAACTTTCGATGTGCTCAAATTCGATTTATACAATATTATTTACTTCGAATTAGGGTATCAGTTTCTTAGGTTAGTGCTCAGATCGTTTCGAGATCATTATTTTGTTATGTTTCATCATCATAATCATCGATGCCTGTTTTGTTTCTTTTAATCATAGTTCACTTTTGCTAAATTTAAATATTTTTTAATTTGTTTTTATTTTCTTCATTCCTTCAGGTAAAACCGCAAAATCGCAGCATGTACGTAGCTTACAGATATACGAAGTTACACAGACTATATAATTGTGATTAAGTAATTGCTAGAAACTAGTAAAAGAAATCTAGTTGTTGGAAGTATTTCGTTGAGGACTTGTAAAGTTACATATTTCACTAACATATGAGGTGGAGGGACCGCACAAGCTTCAATCAAATCGTTGGCTGTTTTAAAAAATGTAAAGCTTAAGGAGAACGATACTGTATCTGTCAAAATTAGTCCATCTCCATCTCCACCTCAAAGTTCATCAAGCTGGAGCATGCGTAGTTACACATTAAAACAACTCAGCCTTTCTTAACAATATAAACACTGTACTGCTATCGTGGTCTAATTGGTCCAACGACCGGTCATGTGCCATGTATCCTCAAATTGTTAGCCCCTGCGCATGCCCGCAAGTCATCCGCACCCTCGTCTTCCAATCATCATTCTCCTGTCCTTCCAGTCAACTGGGATCGGTGTGTCATATTTTCTTCTTCCATACTCCTCTATCATATTTTATATCATATCCATTACCTCTTCCTCCACCCTCGTCTTCCAATCTCTACGCGTAAATACAAGTCGATATTACTCCCAGCCCGCAACCCTACTGACGACCTCACCACATCCAGCATAGGACCAGAAAGTGCCATGGAAGTTAGTGCTTCTGCGGCTTAAAAAATAATACGATAAAACTCAATGTGTCATACAACCGATCGTTATTCTCACGCCAATCTGTCTCCACATCCCAAGACTCAGCTCAAAATACAAGTGTCACCCCTAATTATACTTCAAGAGACGGCTCCATTGAATAGTGGAATAGTTCACTGGTGGTAGGACCTCTTGGGAGTCCGCACGGGTAGGTACCACCACCCCGCCTATTTCCGCCGTGAAGCAGTAATGCGTTTCGGTTCGAAGGGTGGGGTAGCCGTTGTAACTATACTGAGACCTTAGAACTTATATCTCTAGGTGGGTGGCGCATTTACGTTGTAGATTTCTATGGGCTCCAGTAACCACTTAACACCAGGTGGTCTGTGAGCACGTCCACCCGTCTAAGCAATAAAAAAAGGTATACTTTATTTATCTATCTGTTAACATATATGCTATAACATTCCGCATAGTTTATCCCTGATGATCGGATAGCAAAAAAAAAAGCTTTAATGTTGATCTTAAATTTCGCCATGAAGTTTATTATTGTTTAGAATATAGTTAAAAACTCTCGAATAGACGCGCCTTCACATTGTCCGCGTGGTCAGTTCGACTTAAGATTATTAACGCTTTAGCTCGTCTGTCAGCTAAAGATATTAGAAGTATTTTCATTATCCATCAAGTTCTAATAGCCATAGTGTAACATTACGTATTAGACGTCCGTCCATTAAATGTGTTAATTTTTGTATACATCTGTGATGTTATTAATGAACTGGCTGTACCCGTCCGCTTCGCTGGGCATTTAAAATTAAGATTATTATTTCTCACCCCCACAAAGATTCTCATCATTAACGCCCCCGCAACTGGTGTAGGGAGTCCAACACGCATATAAATATTAGCCTATCCATAAAGTGCATGTATTTTCTACATGGATACCAATTTCAAGTCAATCGGATGCATGGTTCAGTAGTTATAACGGAACATCCGTAAAAACCACTGTAAATTTATATATTAGTATATAGATGTAATGTAACATCGATTTTTCATTGACGCTCAGCCCCACAAGTGAGCGAGGGAAAAACGATGTGAGCTAGAAACTGTTTCATTACTTTTATTAATAAGGCAGTAGTTAATAACGGTAAGGTACCTCTGTAAAAATTTTTAGATATGTCGAAGGGGGAAAGGTTATTAGGCTTAAGCGACATTTCGCTTAACAAGCGACATTTATCTTTGTAATTAAAGTTCCGTTTTATTTGGTATCAGCATCAACAGTTCGGTGTTTTTAATCGAACTTTCAATTTTAAGCTTACTCCGTTTAAATAGCTGAAGAAGTTTTTAAGCTATTGCATAGATTTTATCGCGGGCTTTGAGCGCGGCGACTGAATCAAGAAATTCCGTAACGAAAATAACCTGACACCCCCACTACGCCTACTATGTAGCTCGCGTTCAACACATTCACCGCTTGTGTAGTGTTTGGTGTTTGTGAATAAGCGCGTGGCGTGACGTCACACTGCATGCGCATCATGTAAAGTCTCTTCATCTCTCTCTCGCGCGGTCTAGCTTATGAGTGTGAAAGGGACAGTTAATGTTTTGCTTTTATTAATGTTTAATATAGCGTGGTCTTGTTTTATTATTGTTTTAATATTAAATTATCATTGTCTAATTATAATTGCATAAGTTGATAAAAAATGCTATGTAATAGCTTTACCGCGGCAGTTCCCGAGTGCCACACGTTTGTTTTTTGAAGAATTTTTAAACTACCAGTGGTCCCGCAGTAGTTGAAATTCGACTATAATCAATTGAATTTTGAACATTATTATGGTTGGTTCTATGTCAAAGACTTTACTTCTATAATGCCAGATTTCGTCAAGACTACACTGTAGACAGATAATAATAAAGATAAACAATATTAATGTAGGTATTCTCGGTTTGACACACAGACTTTAAGCAATAACAAAAGTTTGACAATAAACAAAGAGTGATCTGTGTGTGTGTGTATCAAATACACGGTAGTGTGTGTAATGTTTTTTTTATTGATTTAATGTGTTATGAATGCATAATACAAATAAAATATTAACATTCTGCACTCCTTCTCTATATTCTCTATAAGTGTGGAAAATGTCATACTCCTCCGTCCGCGCAATTTTCGTAAAAAGGGATACAAAGTTTTTGCTTCACGTATTAATATATAGATAAATGGCTCTCCTATAATGTTGCAAAAATGCCGCTTAAACCAAATAGCATTTCAACCCTCAATATGCATATTAAGTATTGATAACAGTACGACTGTATCTATGTATGTTTCTGTCTGTGTGTTGTCGCCTGAGCTGAGTCAACACTTTTTTTGTAGGTTTTTTTTAGTTTTCCATAAAACATAAATTATTATTAATAAGATTGTATGTGCCATTTGGTGTCATAATATGTATTAAGTATTCTTAGAATAAGGACTCACAAACTCTGATATATCTAACGATTTCTTGATTAAAAAGCACTTTTAAGAGCGCACATTGTCCGGTCTGGACATGCACATGTGCGCGCATTTGTACTGTGTTCTACTCATCAGTCATTCAACACTTTACGAGTTCTTGATTTACTGATTTCATGCGAATCAATACTGTGGCACGTTTATAAAAAGTGGTCAAAACATAACGGTAATCCCTTTGTTGTTTGGGGTATGTCGTCTTCGTCATTATATTTAGTTCATTTCTATCGGTGCCTGGTCAACTTCGTTGTTCACTCCTCTAGTTTACAGCAAGAAGGATATTAAAACGCATAGTGCGTTCGGTACTCATATCCTTTCTAGAGGCCGCGCCGGCCGCGTGGATTACTCCGTGTCGTTGTTAGTGTGCTTAGTGCGAGTTTCTTAACGTTCTCGATAGCGTAAAAGTTAACTCAAATTTGTATGCAGTTGGAACAGCGCCCCTAGCGGCAAACTTAGGTAAACGTTCCATACAAATTTGAGTTAACTTTTACTCTATCGAGAACGTTAATAAAAATGAGCCGTCACGGGACGCCTGGCAGATGTGAAACATCGACATTATTTTGTAAAAGTAATGCGCAGAAAAGAACAGATTGTGATAGGAACTAAATATGTCATAATGATAAAATAAAATATTACGAAAAAATAATTTGTTTTTAAGTAAAACACAGAGAGAATCGCACAGTCGATTGCGCATGGCGACGCGTCGCCACATCGTACAGCGTACTGCATATAGAATGTATATATACCTTCATACAGCGTGGCGACGCGTCGCCACGGCATGCGCTGCCACGCCAGAAATCGGTTTTACGTGCGGGTATAGATGTTTCACATCAAAAACTCGCACTCAGCGCACTGACCACTTCGAAACAATACGAAAGTGATTCAAAGTTCTCAGGTCTCCACTGTTAACTCAATTAATAGATTTAAAAACTAAGAAGTGTTTTTAGGTATGTCCGTGACTGATGAAATCTTTAGGATGATTAGATGAAGCATGTAATGTTTTAGACACTAAATTATGTATATCCATCTGTGTGCTTAGTGCGAGTTTCTTAACGTTCTCGATAGCGTAAAAGTTAACTCAATTTTGTATGCAGTTGGAACAGCGCCCCTAGCGGCAAACGTACGCAAACGTCCCCATTCCATATACAAATATGAGTTAACTTTTACGCTATCGAGAACGTTCAGAAACTCGCACTAAGCACACTGAGTCCGCGTCGTGATGGGCACCGCGTCCGTCCCGGGTGCGTTGTGGCTTGAGTGCTTGCATTGAATCTCAAAACTGTAATCTCATAGTTTTAAATTAGCTAATCAATGTGTATAATATAATTTGTGTATGTAATTTAAAATTTAGTAACCGTCCGGGTTAAAGTTATGTAAAGCCTAAGTTACTGTGTCGTGGGTGCGCAAGTAACGTCTCGCGACTTCGGAATAAAGCACCCTTGTAGGCATAAAGCTCGCTGCAAGCCTTTTTTAGTTTGTCACATAAAGCAACATTAAAAAAAAATTCAAGAAAACATTAAAATCCTTTCAATTATATTAGTTTTAATTCAAGACCCCACCTGCAATTTCTACTGTTTCTAGAATGTTCTAGAGAACAGACGCGAAATCGTGTCAGTAACTTACCAGATCAAGCTGGGGCAGTGGTCAGCAACTTTGTCATCCATAAGAGCCAAATATAGATAATAAACAATTGAAATTGATTCAAAGGGCCATTTTTTAAACAAATATTTTTATAACCGTGGGTTTTAATGTTTGCTTGTCTCTTAAAAGGCAAGACAATAAGTAATATTCGTAAAGTTTTATCGGAGGTATCAAACCGCCACATGCGGCTCGCGAGCCGCGCGTTGCCGACCATTATACTAGGGGGCCGACGGGTCATCGTTCTTACATTCGTCACAAAAAAAGTCCAAAACCGATCCTACTGACCGCAGCACGTTTGTCTTCTAGACTCTAGACCATCAATAAACAAGTTGTTTGAAAGAAAAACTATGACCATTTTTGTCAAAAAAAAAAAAAACTATACATATAAATAAAATTGGTGTGTCTGTTTGTAATATTGTGATAGCCGCTTTTTACTACATGCATATGAATATATATATATACGGTACATACACCAAAATATCATATTTTTCAATTTTTGTCTGTCTGTCTGTTTGTTCCGGCTAATCTCTGGAACAGCTGGACCGATTTTGACGGGACTTTCACCGATAGGTAACTGATGATATAAGGAGTAACTTAGGCTACTTTTTTTAGACTAGCTTCGCCTCGCGGTGTCACCCGCGGTACGACAATAACCGCGGATTACATCGCGGGACTCAGCTATCAATAATAAAATTTAATGTTTCCGAAGCGAAACGAGGGCGGATCGCTAGTATTAAATATTATTCGTAAAAAGTTTATAGTTCATTTGTTTATTTAATATATAGCGTGCAGTTGTGTTCTTTTATTATGCTCTGTTTAACAAAACCTACGTTGGTATAGACTTAAATATAGTGCTTTGATGAAAACTGTAAAATCGACATATGATTACGATGCTAGCGTCACGATTGTTGAAAATAAAATAAAAAGACAATAAATTTGGATCAATTCGCTCTGTGTTTTATTTGAAATTTCAATTTTGGAATTCAGAATAGTGACGTCAAAAAGTTTCAGAAGAGAAGTAAATCACAGACGGAACAATATTCATTGGATGTTTGGTACAACGTCTTCTCGCATTAAAACTGTATCATTTCAAAACTTACTAATTTTACAGGAGAGTGTTTTAAAGGTTTAACATGTAATTTTTTTAATATAAAACATCTTTGCAACATTTATTTTTTACCAGTTACATTTTCTGTCTTTTATAAAATTATGTATTAATTTTGTGAATAGTAGTCGAAACATAAGTAAACTAAAACTAAACTACGCTCTTTTGACAGTATTTATGAGAAAAATACTGGTGATACCAAACGATTCCGCATATATTTATATATTTTTGAAAATTGTACACTCTTAATGCGAAAAGGCCATATGTCGAAAAGTATTTGCGAAATAGAATATTATGTTGGAGAAATGTCGCTCAGTGGTGGCAACCGAAGTCGCAGAGTGTTCTGCTGATGAAGGACCTCGCCAGCCAGTTCCTCTTTCCGAAGATGTGCTCTCTCTCGTAAATGTGCAGCAGGGTCAGATCTTTAGACAACCACTGCGCTGTGCGTTGGTCTGGAAAACAACACACGATACAACGTTGACGTGCACCCGCCCTTATAAACGCATAGCTCATGTCCAGTGTAATCCAGACTTTATCTGCTCACCATTAGGGTTAATGTGGAAGATGGGCAGACCCCCGGCCAGGTCTGCGAACGTGAAAGCCGAACACAAGTCGAAATTGTTGCCCTTATCAAACACTGTCGTTAGCCTGATCAGAGCTGTTGAATAAAATAGTATTAACGTGGTGTGGACATGTGATGCGTAGAGAGAAGATGCGTGTGACTAGGAGATGTATGGAAATGGTAGTGCAAGGTAGAGGGGGAAGAGGTCGACCGAAGAAGACATGAATGGAGTGTGTGAATGACGATATAAGAGAGAGAGGAGTGAGTGTTGAGATGACGGCTGATAGAAGAAAATGAAAGAGAAAAATTAGCTGTGCCGACCCCACCTAGTGGGATAAGGTGGAGAAATAAGAAGATTATTAACGTAATAAAATAGTAATAGTAAAAGTATAGTTTTGTCTCTTTTAACGAACTAAGCCAGCTCACCCTTAGGTCAGCCTACCCACTAGACTGAATAAAGTATGTGCCGTGTACTCCTGGAAACTTACGATAAGATCCATTGATGTAGAAGCTTAAGACGACGTCTTCCTTGAACGACATGTGCTGAGCCAAGGTCCGGTTGGATTCAAAGTTCAGCCACGGACAGTCCACGGTTAAAACTGTTTTTAAAGTTCTCACATTGTCACTGCAAACAAAACGTATTTTCTAACATCTACTGAAGGTGGTTGGAATGCAAAGGTAATAAAGCTTAAATCCATATTTTAATTTACCTACCCTCAATTATTTTAATATAACATAAATAATAATAATTTTAAATCGTCACACAAAATGTATCACGACCTTTCATACTTTCTCAGACGTATGATATATTTCCAAGGATTAAGATCCTCGGAAATATGGGGCTTCTGCTAAGGCAGAAGCCCAACAGTACGTACCTCATCCAAGTTTTATTTGCTATAGTAAAATTATTATTATTTTGTCCGTGCAGTTTGGGTCATAAAACATAGCCCGGCTAGGGCGGTGAGCATGTTGCGCGGGCGCAACGCTATTATCGATAAAAACAAATGAGTCATCGAAGGCAGGTACACGGCGGCGGGGTGGCATACGAAGGGTGGTGATACATTGTTATGTTATGAGTCATTTGTTGTACCTACCTGCAAATTATAGTACATTATGTCGAAGAAAGATGTCTTTTTATGCATTCGTTCTCTGAATTTCTTTAGTGACATAATGGGTACTCCTTTGTTTTGTATCAAAACGGCAGAATTTATTCAAAATAATATTTGCACGTGTTGTTATCAACAATGGGTTAAAAAATTTCACTGAAATAACAATAGATCCCGAAAAGTAACAAAGTGTTAATTTCTGCCGTTCTCGTGAACTTGCTGCGGCGATGTGTGCTGTAAGTGTTCGATTAGTGATTTTTTCTTTCATTTTTATCACTAACCCACAAAATGACAAAACTAAATACAATATCGATAACGCTTATCGACAACAATAATGCGCATCACTATGCCCGTCCATAAGGCTCGTGAGCGGAAGAGAGAGCGAAATACTCGCTTCACCGTTCCAATTTTTTATGACCCAAACTGCACGGACAAAATAATTCTACTATAGTTAAGTTTGGCAGACGGACTTCCGACTTATGAGAAGTCCATTTACGTCACGAATGCCCGCACTCACCTTGACACATGAGGTTGCCCCGCTCTCGACGGGAATGCGTGACTACTTCGCGGCTGAAATAGGCAAGATGGTGAGGCCACCAGTCATTACCCAAATTTTTAAAGTCTAACGTATGATTTAACTACACGATGCTATTTCTGAACGTGGAAGATGTTCGTGAACACGTGTGAACTATCGCACGTATGGGCCGAAGTATACGTATTTCTTTAGAGAAGCTGGTACCCGCTTGTGGGATTCAAACACCAGCATAGTCCCACCGTTCTTAGACACGAAGGCTGCAGGTAGCAAGAGGACGGGGACAGGGAAAAGGGTATGAAGCGCCAGGGAAAAAGATATGAAGCCCTGTAGAACTTACTAAAACTCGCTGACACGGCACTGATCGTGGTTACGGGTAATGAGATTATGGTCGACGTAGGTGGCGTTGAAGTATGGTATTTCAAACCGGAACACCGGTATCTCGTACTGCGAGGGGATCTGCCCTCTGCCCGGGATACATTTCGAGTTCGCGGCCAGGTGGTCGGAGATGCATTTGTAATCGTCCAAGTAGCAGGGCCTGTAGATCGGACTCGGCGGCCCTGTGGATCGAGACCGGTACAAGATTATATAGCAATGAGTGGTGTGGCTTTTTGTTAGTGCGCATGCAGTGGATCCACAGTCCTACCACCTTCTGCTGCAGAGAAAACAGCCGTCCCTCACTTGTAATTTTAGACAGGTCCTCTGGGTTTTGTACCAGAACGACTTCTGTAAGACATTAGTGGAAATGATTCAACCATCACCTTTTTACCACCGTACCGTCCAGCACTAGATTTAACTTCAAACCTACTATCTGAACAGCTGCGTTCAATACTTTTCTAGATGTTAATTTTGCCACGCACCATCCGGATTTGGGAAGAATTCCTTGCAGCAGTATTGCCTGATGAGGATGTCGGCGAAATTCAATGGAAATTCGATGGACTTCGACAACTGTTTAACACCAGGACTAATATACCCCGTGTTGTGGAATATCATTAATCAATAGTCTTCCCGATGAATCACAAAGCGTTACGTGTAGTTATAATTGACCTAATCAAGAAACATCGAACTTACCTGCAGAAGCCAAAACTGCCACAGCGGCTACAGCTAGACACCGCGCCAACATGTTGCGCGAATAATAAACAACTGCGTCGTTAGGCACCGATCAACATTAATTATACAAAGTATTGTTCCTCATAACGAATAACGTTAAATAAATAGCGTCGTGGAAACAATTGCACGAATTAAGTTCTTATTGTTGCGCCGCGGCGACGCCACGTTTATTTTCTAAGGCGCAAAATGTTCTCTTCGGCGTGTAGGCGTGGAGTAAAGCATGTTTGTGTGGCGGTAACTGGGCCACAGCGGTAATTAACTTAGAAAAACAGAAATACTGTATAAGTCTACATTGCGCTAAGGTAATTTTCAAGATATCACCATCATCAACAGATGTCAACTGTTGGACGAAGGCATTGTTCAATAACCGCCATAGCGATCAGTCAGAAATTTAAATCTACAAAATAAGATTAAAGCGTGAACCTAAAGACCAAATACGCCTAATTCAATGTAATACCGTATTAAAGTTGAGCTTATTTATGAGTACACTAGCTGACCCGGCAGACTTCGTAGTGCCTCAATCAATAAATAAAAGACCTAAAAGAATCCGTCCGACGGGGAACACATCAAACGAAAACAAAATTGTTATTTTTATTTAATTCCGAGCATTTTCATATTTATTTAAACCTTCTAAACCTTCTCTGGACTTCCACAAATAATTAAAGACCAAAATTAGCCAAATCGGTGCAGCCGTTCTCGAGTTTTAGCGAGACTAACGAACAGCAATTCATTTTTATATATATATAGATTAGAATATCATTAAAGGGTACATAATGTTTGGTAGTTTTCCAATTTTTTTTTTTTTTTTTTTTTTTTATTGCTTAGATGAGGGGACGAGCTCACAGCCCACCTGGTGTTAAGCGGTTACTGGAGCCCATAGACATCTACAACGTAAATGCGCCACCCACCTCGAGATGTAAGTTCTAAAGGTCTCAATTATAGTTACAACGGCTGCCCCACCCTTCAAACCGAAACGCATTACTGCTTCACGGCAGAAATAGGCAGGGTGGTGGTACCTACCCGTGCGGACTCACAAGAGGTCCTACCACCAGTAATTACGCAAATTATAATTTTGCGGGTTTCATTTTTATTACACGATGTTATTCCTTCACCGTGGAAATCAATCGTGAACATTTGTTGAGTACGTATTTCATTAGAAAAATTGGTACCCGCCTGCGGGATTCGAACACCGGTGCATCGCTCAACACGAATACACCGGACGTCTTATCCGTTAGGCCACGACGACTACAGAGCATAATGCGACTCAGTGGTGCACAATGCCGAATTATGCTGAAGCTTAATTGGAACGTGAATTAGTTTTCAAACGCATCAGCAGAGTGCGCTAAGTTAGCACAGTTTTAATTAACATTGATTATTACTAAGAAACTACGACGAAACGAAAGCCTTACAATTTTTTTCAACATTAAATAATATTACTAACGATAATATAAACAAAATTTCGATCAATGCCAACATAAAGAAACAACACTTGTCAATTTTGTGTCACTGAGTCGGTATCGATTGCGAGCATCACGCGAGAGCAGTACTTTTGAGAGTGCTCGATTGTGCTTCGAGTTGCTGTAGTTGGAACATTCAACGTTGAGCATTATGCCGCATAATGCGCTCTTGTGCTGTCATTGGAAAACTACCACTGTCAGCAAAGGTTGAGAGTACTGCAATCAACAAGTAGCTACCGACAATAGACAGAATCAACACAAAAACATTTCTTTTTTAAACCAGAGTGGCTAGCTCCTAAACTCAATCAGTGAACAGTGAACAATAACAGTATATTTAGACAAACACAGTAAATTACATCAAATATAAAAAGAAAAAATATTATTTGAATTTAAATAGTAATTAATTACACAATGATTCAAGTTCCTTTTAAAAACAAAATCTTACACAAAATTAATTGTGGGTTTTGTTTGGTTTGAAATAAGTTACGTTATCAGAATTTATTTTGCGAAAACATAAAAAATTATACATATTTGAAACAATTGAACAGAGTCGAGTAACTTTTCATTCTGTCTGTCCGACAACCATAGTATATTGTGCACCAAGGGAGAAAAGTTGGACATTTCCTCCTGTGTGTAAAATTGCCGCGTGGCAAACACGCGGGAGGAAATGTCCAACTTTTCTCCCGCGGTGCACATACTATTTTTTTTCCTACCAGGCCGAAAGTTCGTGGAGTACCGAGCCGGGGTTCAGGGGCGAGCCCTGGCCGGGGGTAGCGGGGGTCAGAGCTCCCCCCGTACTCATAAAAAAACAATGTACCTAACTGTTTTTTAATTGGTACTTGTACCCAGAGAAAAAAAGTTAGACTTTCTTCCCTGTACAGCGGGAGGAAAACCGAACTTTCGGCGTAGGTAGGAGAAAAAACCATTTTGTCGTCCAGCTGTTATGGTTTTAACATTGTTTTGAGAACTTTTCACTAGAGAATATTATTGACAGATGTTGAAGAAATGTCAAAATAAAAATTGAAAATGGACGCAACGAAACCCTAAACCTTTATGTATTTAAATTGATTAATCTAAATTTAAAGTAAACAATATTTATGATGTCGATAATTAATAGCTAGCCACACATGAAATAATACAAAACATCAATGATCAAAATGGCCGCCACAGAAACGGTGAATGAACTTTTACAAGATACACTGAAAAATACAATTAATTGTAAGTAGATTTATTAGGCCGTGTATTCTGTTCAAATCATGTACTTGGAAATTAAGAGGAGCATGACCGTATCGCGGATATTTAATAGGTATATTTTTATTTTTCACTCGTAATCATTATATTTTTACGCATCCACGTCCTCACAGCGCACCTGGGAACCATTTTTTCCACGTACCATCCGGCTATGGAATGAGCTTCCCTCCACGGTGTTTCCTGAGCGCTATGACATGTCCTTCTTTAAAAGAGGCTTGTGGAGAGTATTAAGCGGTAGGCAGCGGCTTGGCTCTGCCCCTGGCATTGCTGAAGTCCATGGGCGACGGTAACCACTCACCATCAGGTGGGCCGTATGCTCGTCTGCCTACAAGGGCAATATAAAAAAAAAAAAAAAATTGTGCACTTCCGTGAATTGGGATAGGACACTACTTACAAAATCAAAAGCGACCCAATAATATTATGCTTTATAATGATTATATTTCCAGCTGCGGCAACACGAGATTCACAAGCGAAAGCCTCGAGGATACCCATAAAACTACAATCCAGCATCGCTCGAGGACAGACGCGTAGAGACCGACACATCATATGCAGCTATTGGTCGAAAAAGGACGCGGACGACGCGGGAGTGAACCAAACAATCAACGTCAGATATTTTAACAATATGAGGAGCTTTAAAGACAAAATAAAAAGTTACTACGTAAGTTTCCCGCACTGACAGGTTTTATCGAACACAATGGGAATGCTTATTAATCAGTGTGCTTAGTGCGAGTTTCTTAACGTTCTCGATAGCGTAAAAGTTAGCCCAATTTTGTATGCAGTTGGAACAGCGCCCCTAGCGGCAAACGTGCGAAAACGATCCCATTCCATGCAAATTGAGCCCGTGTTCACCTCACCGACATCTCGTCAGTCGGAAGCCGCTGACTGTCGGACGTGGTGGTGCAGACAGTTCGCCCGATGCACTTCTATCGAGCGTCACGACTATTTTTTATTACTTCTGGTGATAAGTGGTTACCGGAGCCCATAGACAACTAAAATGTAAATGCTTTTTACTGGTGGTAGGACCTCTTGTGAGTCCGCGCGGGTAGCTACCACCGCCCTGCCTATTTCTGCCGTGAAGCAGTAATGCGTTTCGGTCTGAAGGGTAGAGCAGCCGTTGTAACTATACTGAGATCTTAGAACTTATATCTCAAGGTGGGTGACGCATTTACGTTGTAGATGTCTATGTGCTCCAGTAACCACTTAACACCAGGTGGGCTGTGAGATCGTCCACACATCTAAACAAAAAATAATAATAATGCCGCAACCCACCTTGAGACATGAGTATGTCTCACTTTTTTAACAGTACAACGGCTGCCCTGCCCTTCAAACCGAAACGCATTAATGCTTCACGGCCGAAATAGGCAGGGTTGTGGTACCTACCCGCGCGGACTCACAAGATGTCCTACCACCAGTAATTACGCAAACGTTAAGTATGTATTTCGTTGGAAAAATTGATACCTGCCACCAATGTGTTCGAGTCCGACCGGCATCGCTACAGACGAATGCACTGGACGCCTTATCCTATAGGCCACGACGACTTCAAACTATGCCGGTGTACTAATCCGGTAGGAATGTATAGGATTTTCTAAGTAAATACGTACTTATCTCGTGTTCACAAACGACTTGAACAATGGATCCGAGTCGAAAATTTTGTCTTGCGAAATGAAAAAAACTTTTCTGCCGAAAAGTAGTCCTACACCCTGTTTTGAAGGGTGGGACAACCGTCGTACAAGGCAATTGAGATTTGGACTACATGAACCAAAATGGGCGACGGCATTCCGGTAATCAGGTAACGCCGCGCCAGGTGACCCGAGACCTCGTCCACTCATCGATGCACATAAACCAGATCCCATACAGAACAGAAATGAACGCCATCAAGGAGCAAGTAAATCATAGTCGTAATTGTGTTTAATTGTGAGCTCATATTGGGTTACAGTCTTGTAATCAAAACCAGTGCTCTGCGACAAAAGAACGGCTGGAACAACATCAGCAGAGACATTGCAAACACGATCGTAATAAGTTCGTTCACAAGGAAAAGCAACATTTGAATAAAAACCAGTATAAATCACTGGATGGTTTGGTAATTCACATTCTTTAATAACTTTCATTCGTTTTTTCCCCCCTATTCTAATATCTTCGAGGGGTTATACTCCTCCTCGAATCGTGTTCCTCATGTCTGAGGGTCGTGACCACCATCACCCATGAGCTTCAATCTTAAGATGTTTTTCCACTTTCCCCTATCCACGGCGTCATGCAGCGCGCTGTACACTGTACTGTCCAAAGCGGTGCGGATCTGATCGGACCAACGAGTCGGGCTGCGGCCTCTAGATCTGTTGCCTTCAACTTTCCCTGTGATCATAAGTTTTTCTAGGTTATCGCCGTCTTTCCTCGCAATGTAACCAAAATATTCGAGGATCCGCTTCAGACATACAGTAGACAGTCTGATTTTGATGCCCAGTTGCTTCAATATCGACACGTTATATACGGTTATACTAGCTTCACAGAACTGGTAGGAGAAACTCAGTGGACTGTGTCTGTGGGTTAATTTACTCGTCGAGCCCATCGTCGCAAGCGACGGGTTCGGCGAGAACGATGACCGGTGCTTGATTTCATTAGTGACCACGTCAACTATACCGTGGGATCTTGACTAAATGTATCCTTCCGAACCGTACCACAACAGTAGTAGCTCGCTTTCACTCTCTCGTATGTCGGTCAAGAAAATATGCTGTGCGAATATATAATTAATAAGTCAGTTTGAATTAGAAATTTAATTTCAGATAAGCGTAACATCAATAAAACCTAACGTATCATTTGTGAAAAAATCAGATGCCCGCCTCGGGACTCATACATCCCGATCAATTCCAACAGTCGATGTTTCAAATGAAGAATACATTGTCGATAAAAGTCATGCACACAATACGAATCTAGTTGAAGATTGTGTGGAATTAAAAGAGCCAAGTAATTTAACAATTGAATACGCTACAACCTCATACTCATACAAAGATAAATTGCAAACGGAGATAGCAAAATTTATTAGTGAATTAAAATTAAATCCCGATTCGGGTGCTATTTCTAAACTTAACAGGGAAGAACAAGAGAGTAGTTTGAATTCTTTTGTCGAAACCATTTATCGAGATATAAATGAAGTAAACGATCCTAATTATGAACATAAATTGAAATCAGAAATTTTTAAATATTTAAATAAACTGAATAACCAACCACCTCCGTGTGGTGTTAATCCTGATTTATCCAAAACTAATATATTTCATGATCTCAAAGACAAAATTCTAACTTTGAATAGAGACTCTAATGTAAATAATGAAACTATGGATAAAGATGTGGTCAGTATTAATGAAGATATAACATATGGTCAAATACCTTACAATCCATCCGTTTCTATGAATACCGATGGGATTATAAGCGAAATGAACATTCCAGATAAGAAATGTAAAGTTTCAGCGGTAAATTCACTTTCTAAGTCTACTAAAAATGAAATAGATTTTGATATTGATCTAGAAAGATCTCTTTCAAAAGAGATACAAATTGTTTTATACAAAATTGGTTTTCAATTACCTAAAGTTGAAATAGCCGACGTCATTTCAAAACTTATTGTCAATGCTATATCTCGCAAGGCTGACGTCAAATCAGTTAAAAAAGACATATGTAATGCTCTTCACAGCTACGTAGATTTATCTCGTACAAAAGAGGAGGGTTTAGCTGACTTTCTACTGGATAACGTTACATTAAAAATCGATGACATCAGCTGCGAATTCAAACATAGTTCTTTCAATCCTCAGCTATCGGGAATCGTTACAGTTTATACATCTAAAGAGAAGATTTCTCCTACCGCTTTGGAATATCCCACAACTTCAACACCAAAGAAAAAAAGAAAAAAGAAAGACATACCAAAAATGAATAAAGAAGAAACTGAGTATTATGACTTAGTTGTGGAGCTGGTCACAGAATGGATGGACACCCTACCGAAAAAATTCAATAACAGAGAGGAAAAACTCTTTAAAGACACAATGATTAAAGATTTGACTGGATGTTTGGTAGATGAAATAAAGGCGGAACAAATATATCCTAAAAACGAATTGGAACTATATCTTAAAAGTGCTATGATAAAATGGGTTCAAAAATTTTCTATTTATGAAACTGCGGAAGAAAGTTTGGATAAAATTGATGAGTTATACAACAAAATTATAAAATTGCCTACACCAGATTTAACTAAACCACATCACGGTAACCGGCAAGTCATGGAAAATCTGAAATACATTGAAAGAGGCAATTTGATGAAACCTGACTACATACCAGCCGGTGGTCTCCACATAGAAGACGAAATTTCAATTTGGGTGAACGAACAACCTGATGATATATACACATTTAAGGACAGAACTGTACGTAATAAAATGATTCATGATTTAGCTGAAACTATTCATAAACTGCTTGTTGATAAGCGACCAGAGAAAGAAATACAAGAGGAAGTAGAAAAATGGTTGGTTAATGTAATAGGTGATGACGAAAAGGCAAACAAACAGGAATTGGTTGAAAGTTTGAAAGATCGTGTCAAGAACATGCCTCTACAAGAAGATCTAGAAAAGAATATTCAAGATAGAATACAGACTGAAGAAGCCCAAAGAACGTTTAAGTTAAAGAAATTAGCCTCTAACTTAGAACAACCGAGTGTAGAGTATGTTGACCCTAATACAACCATGCAGGAATTTGTTACGAAATTTGTTGAGCATTACTGCAATACTAGTGATCAACAACTACGAGGAGCTCTTGGCTATTTACTAAAAAGAGAGTTAATAAAATTAAGTGCTCCTACTAGGAAAGAACTGTATGATAACTTGTCGAAATCAAAACCCACGGTTGATTTTTTACCGGAAAAGTTTTTCACCGAACTCGATTACATGCGCATTGTTTCAGATTGGTTGAACACTCTTCCGTTACATTCTTCATACAGGTGTCGAGGGAACAATCATCGAATTGAATTTATAACCAATGTTGTATCGTACATAGTTGATATTGAAGAAGAACGAAAAATGAACCCTGATGCGATGAATTACGATAAATACTTAGCTGATATAATTGATACTTACATACGTCTCCTGGCTATACCGGAACCGCAACAATATGCCATGAGATGGGAGATAAAAGCGCTTTTATCGAGTATAGCTGAATTTAGGAACAAAAATCAAAGTAAAACTACTGCGCTACCCCCTGACCCAATTAATCTTGATGATATTATTAGTGAGTTTATCCAAAGGTATGCTGTAGATGAAGATGACCCTTTGAAAATTGAAGTATGGACTATTCGATTATTAGAGGAAGCCAAAAGAATTATAAATGGAACAAGTAATCCCGAAGCTTTGAGTAAAACTCAAGTTTATAATCATTTACATGAAGTTGCCGAGCCCGGTCATGAAACGATAAAGAGATTTGAATATGAACTCGATTATATAGAAGAAATAACAGATTGGCTTCAAAACCTTCCTTTGCTCCCAATTACCAATGATTCTGAGGAAGAAAACAGAGCTATTATGATATCTGAGTTATCTGAAAAGATATATGATCATTATGTTAGAAAAGATAGGACAGCAGACGCTACTCGAGCCGATACAGACTTTGCGGAGTATGTCAAGAAATGGATTGAAAGACTACCTATGGATAAAAATCAGGAATCAATAATTATCCCAGTCGTCATGCAACAATTAATAAATAGAATAGAAAAGTCGAGTAAACAAAGAAATTCTAGATCATCTTTGCTGAATCTTTCAAGTATAAAACAGAAGAACTCAACTCCAGTGAAATGTAAAACGTCTTGTCCAAAAAACAAACAATATCAAAAGGATCCGGGGAAGTTTTTGCTAGAAGAATTAAATAAATTTGCAAATGGCCTGTCAATAAAATCAGAAAATGACGAAATAAATAAACCAGATAAAGATAAATTCGTAAATATGTTGTTTAAAAAAATTGGAGACTTAAACAATGATCCAAAAGTTTTTAATAACGACTTTCTGTACAAAGAAATGTTAACTAATACAGTTGATTGCCATTTACAAGACATATCTGAATTACCAAAGAATATCAATAAACTTAAATCAACTTTGATCAATAATGTGATTGATTTAACAAATGCCATCAAAGAAAAAATTGCCGGTGATATTTATAAACAATCTCTACAGGAGGCACTAGATGCATCAATCCCCAATCCTTTACCTAAGCAAGCCTATGATCCAGGTTTCGAAATATATAAGATTCGCTTAGTAGAAATGTTTATTTTGGAGAATTTCGATCACAGTAACGACGATCTTAAGGAAAAATACGAACAACGTCTTAAAAAGGCAATAGATAAATATTTTCAGAGCGCTCGGAATAAGAACGCTTTACCATTGAGTAAAGAACAAATTTACAACGAATTATACAGTTCCTTATTTAAAGTGCCGATACCTAACGAGACATCTGTGATCGAACTACTCGAGGAAGTGAAATTGAGGTGTGAAATTGACGCTTGGTTCGAAAGTTTACCTATAAAAAGTACAGACGATGTAATCGTGCTGTTGCAGTGGGACAAATTATTATCCACGTTGGCAAAACGAATATGTGAAATAGAAAGAATCGAACAGAAACCGGATGATAAGATACGACGAGAGATTAATAAATTACTGAAAAAACTGCCTTTATTGCCAAACAACAACATTGACGATCAAGTTGATAAATTATGCGTTGCTCTAAAATCTAATACAGATCGTAGAAAAAGTACGAGCAAAGATCGTCGTAAAGATTCTAAGGGTAAGAGCAAAAGTAAAAGCAAAACAAAGAGCAGTTCTAGCAGCACAGGTCTAGATAATAAAATAGAGACTGGTTCAACTCCAACCACTGATTCGCCTCATGTAAACATCGATAATCAGTTAAAAAAAAGTCCTGTAGATCTTATTATTGAAATAGTAAATAAATGGTGCAATGATCTGCCCCTGCCTTGTGCAACGCCACAGGAAATAGAAGTAGCGAATGGAATCAAACAATATGTATTCTTGAAGATCATAATGAAAGTGAGTGAACTAAATTGTGATGCGAAAATATTTGCCAATGATTATCTTTATAACGTGTTACTTGATGAAGAATTAGACAAAATTCTATCAGCACTGCCGCAATCTTACGAATTACAACAAAGTAAAGAAGATAGAAAACGTGTTTTAAAAGAAAACATTATAAACACAAAATGTTTCATCGCAGAAGAAAAGGCTCGTTATGATTACAAGCAAAGTTTAAAAGATACAGTTAAATCTGTACTTGAAGAGCCGAAAAATCTTACCCAGGGTGAAGCTTGCGATTTTAATACTCTAGTTGAAGAAATTATTAATGATTTTTTGCTTTATTACCATTACCAAGGTACAGAAATACAAGATAAACAAGAGTTTAAAACGAAGTTGTATGAGGCAGTAGTACGATATTTCACGAACTTGGATACTAAAGGGAACATTCAACATTTGGATCCGCTTATGGTTAGAAATCAATTAATAAGCGAACTTGCAAAAGTACCGGTTCCTAGCCAGGCTGTTGTGTTTGAAGAACTCAGAGAAATCGTATTGAAAAGCGATGTGAACGATTTCTTCAATGAGCTTGCAGTCTCCGAGAAAGACTCCGAAAACGGCTCTGAGAAAGCAAAACTAAAAAATCATCTGAAAATTACACTCACAAATAAATTACTTGATCTACAAAGAAATGGTTTTAACGAGGCCAATGACAGTAAAATAAGAAGTGAAATAAATAGTTGCCTACAAAAACTAAGTAAAGAAGTGAATCCAGCACTTGTAAATAAATTTATAAATAAGTTAACGGGTCGAATGAAAAAAATAGTGCCCCTGAGAGATGTAGAGGACCAATCTATGAGAAATCGAATGCAATCGACAAATCAATCAATTGCTTATAACTGGCATAGGAAACCAGAGTCACTAAACCCTAGCATCACGTCACACAAACCAAGACAAATTCGTGATGACGATACTTGGAGCTCTTCACGGAAGACTCCTCAAAGTTCATATAATATTGAGGGCATTAATCCCAGGAGTTTGCAGGGTACTATAACGTCCTTTCCTGGTTTCGAGGCTAGAGTTATCATGTCTTCCACAAAAGATAATCGTCAATTAAGCAATAAGTCTGCAGTTAATATTAATACGGAAAAAATAAACTCTGCTCGAGCATTGCCATCTAGTGGACCTGATCCAGAAACTATTTTAGAAACTGACGTACAAAGACTACCACCTTTCAGAGACTACTTTGCAGAATTCAAAGCTAAGTTTCCTGATGTTGGAACGAACGAGTTACAGTCTGTTCCAGTAAAAGGCGTAGCACCAAAAAAACAAAATGTACAAATGAAAAAAACACGTTTTTCACCAGAAAGCACAGATGAAGAAAGTGTTTGTTTGTGCGTCAGAAGAAAGTTACGAAATAATAACCGGCCACGTTACCTTAGAAAATTATTCTGTGACGATTTTGATGATTGTAGACCTTGGCTGAGAACGAGATGCCGAATGCCATTAACTGGTATTTTATTTTTCTAGGAAGTTTAATTAATTACCAAGTTACTACAGTTAGCTACTACACCAGAATAATAACGAAATGTGTTGCATTTCAACATGATTTTTTTAAATAAAAAGAAAAAGAACGTTAGCATATTTTTTATCTTCTTATAACTAATACGCAAACACGAATAAATTACTTCTTTACTTTATGAGCACCTAAATAATTTAAAATAAAATCGTCCATTTTTAAAGAAGTATCGTTTAAATTCGATTGTTAGTTTGATTTTTTGATTTTAGCAGCACCATCTAGTATGTAAGTCTCATATTAAGTGTATCTATGTAGTGTATCAATGTGTATCGAAGGTGAATGAAGTTAGCCCCTCAAAAAATTTTATTTTCCCTTTTTTATACTTATTTTCTATTAATTCGTTTGTTCATCATTTGTTCATGATTGTTCACTGTTAATAATTGTTTGTTCTGCATTTATTTATTTAAAAAAAAAATTTAAAAATATACCTACAAGTTAGCCCCTCTAATGCAATTTTTTATATTTTTTCATCCTTAATGACTCGTAAATATTCATTTTCGATTGTTCTTATATAAAACACGTTTGTTCTCTTTCAAAATTACTCGTTTTTTGTTTAATTTACTATTTTTATTATTTGAATAAATGTATGCAAAATATGTGTACTGCGCATGCGTCAACTATAATGCCTAAACTTTGTACGCGGTTTTAATCGTGAAAAAAAAAACAAATATAAATCCCGTAGGAGCATTTAATTGGTATTCTGTTTAATTAAAAAAATTAAAAAATAAATAAATGAAATAATGTGCATTGGCGTTAAGTTAGACCAAATACATTTTTTCCATCCTCCTACTTATCGTTATGAAGGTATAAAAAAGATAGGGAGTTCACATAGGTAATATAAACAAATAAGTAAATATATTCATTATTTATCTTTCAAGAGATAATATAGGTATACATTATAATAACTTTTTTACACAGTCGAAATTATATTCCTAACATTAGTAAAATAACATTTTAATACGATAGGTAAGAGGATGGAAAAAATGTATTTGGTCTAACTTAACGCCAATGCACATTATTTCATTTATTAATTTTTAATTTTTTTAATTAAACTGTATACCAATTAATTGCTCCTTCAGGATTTATATTTGTTTTTTTTTTCACGATTAAAACCGCGTATAAAGTTTAGGCATTATAGTTGACGCATGCGCAGTACACATATTTTGTATACATTTATTCAACTAATAAAAATAGTAAATTAAACAAAAAACGAGTAATTTCGAAAGAGAACAAACGTGTTTTGTATAAGAACAATCGAAAATGAATATTTACGAGTCATTAAGGATGAAAAAATATTAAAAATTGCATTAGAGGGGCTAACTTGTAGGTATATTTTTAAATATTTTTTTTAAATAAATAAATGCAGAACAAACAATTATTAACAGTGAACAATCATGAACAAATGATGAACAAACGAATTAATAGAAAATAAGTATAAAATAGGAAAAAAAAATTTTTTTGAGGGGCTAACTTCATTCACCTGTGTATCGAGTGTGTCAATATTTATGTATATGTGTTAGTGTAGTGTATGTTCTGTTTTTCCAACAGGAAATATGAAAGTATTTTGCCATACAGCCTTATGTTTACATACCTATTCTGTTTTAAGCATGGATATAATATGGCGCGGAAAATTATATAAAATCTATATGAAATTATCAGTGAAGTTGATTTATTTTAAATTGTAATCAATTAGGGTGAATTTAAAAGAAACGAGATAAGATGAAATAAAATCTCCGTGAAATGGTAGCTATTTATTGAAAGTTCAGTGGAATTTTTGGAAGGACCTTAAATACCACATCCAGCGCTTTTTTCCGTTTTCCCAAATTTATCTACTTTCACAGATGCTAAGTACTTAATAAACCACCATTGTTACATCTAAGCCTGCAGAAAAACTAAATTAGCTTTAAATGGGATTAAAATAGCTTAATATATTATGTAGTATCTATTCTCCTTTAAATATTTAATCAATTACTACGAAATTACTACGTTCCTTTCAGCATCGCCTTTGATCCACAGGCAGAAAATGCTTTAGGCATTAAGTCAGCCAATGTAAGATAATGTGTATGAGGTGTGAAATAAATATATAAATCAATTAATAAAAAAATCAAACCACTTTTCGTGTTCTCGTCAAAAGTCACAATCTTATGATATTATTAAAACATCTTGAATTTATTGCTGGTTTTTTTTATCTGCGAAAGCACAAATAAAAAAAATAAAGAAAATATTGCGAACCCGAAAAAATAACAAGATTTGTGCATGATTAGTTTTGGTGTTAAAGTGTTACTAGCGTGGATTTAACAGTATAATGTTTTTTTATTATGAATTATCTTTTAAAAGTTTAATACGTTACTACGTACAACAAAGAAAAAATATAGAAAGGAAAATATAAACTTTTCGATTCTTTTGCCAAGTCCAAAAAAAAGTCACCACGACGCCATGACAGGTCACGTGATGTAAATTTTCGTCGGACATGCGCGTATCACTGAATTTTTCAAGTGATTTTGAAAACGGTGGGACTATTTTTCCGTGTAAAAATTATACGTGATTGTTTATTGTGTTGCTGTTTCTCTATTATATACATTAATATACATTGTTGGCTTGCAAATTATGGGTGTAATGTGTTGATTTGTGGAAGGAAGTTATTGTTTCTAAAGGTCGGATCCAAATGGTAATGCAAAATTTACAGGTATTTATTCATCAAACGCATTTATTATATCAATGTGGCAGATGTACGATGATTTATACATATTTAACTTCATAAAGAACATTGTTTGAATTTTTAGGCGCTTTCATAAAGATAGTACGAGTAATGATTGATGCATTGTAGAGACGGTTGCAAAAAGTCTTTTTTGTTCATTGATATGCAGCTCAAATGATTGTATTATGCCGAATGCATTCGTAGAGCTGTTAATCCGTTAGTTCCGTGAAATGTTCTATAAATAACAAGTGGAACGGGGAGAAGCAAGTTAAATGTGTTTGTAGCTTCAGACTTGTGCAAAAAAATTACAATTTGGCCCAATTGTCTCAAATGACATCACGTACTGACGCACTGCCTACTGCCTTGTGTGGAGGATAATTTGACAATATGAAACGCATTACTGACGGTTCTGTAAGATAACAACATGAATAGTGTTGGATTCAATTTGAGATTTTCTGATCTTTCTGTATCGCGGCACGAGAGGCAGAAGGTTGGTTTTCGTTTTTACAAAAATCGCTTTCAAACAGAATTGTCTACTTCTAGAGGTCCCAATCCACACAAAATATTTAGATCAATTAGTATAAGCAGTTTCAATCCTTAAAATGGTCACATAGTCACCTGGAATACATTAGAACCAAATACAGTTTGAGAATAGAATAACTAAAAACTTGTAATAACAGAAAATGTAATATATCAGGATGTCAGTCAGTAACTCACCACTAAATTTGTTTTTTTTTTAACAGTGAACTAACAATGTTTTAAATATAAAAAATGAAAGCCACTCAAACTTTGCAGACTTTCTCTTTTCTGATAGTACCCTATTTGACCAGAATCAATTTAGTAGTACTTGTACTCAATTTATTATAATATTCTTTTTGCCTATAGCAGTGAGTCTAGACAGACATTTAATGTTTGACCTATATTTGCCATACAGCAATTTTCCATTCCAACTTTGAGACCTAAT